>NC_030389.2:16095478-16395478 GCF_001625215.2 Daucus carota subsp. sativus
CCAACATATTTAATCATGTTTTGCCAACTATGTAGTAGTGATGTTTTATTTTTATTTTTTTGAAGAAAATGAGATAATTCAATAAATAACAGCCATACGGCATCTACAAGAATGATCGAGTCGAACAAACATAGAACAGATTAACACGCATGTCTTCATACCCAAGATGAGACAAATAAGCGATGTTGAAATTGACGATAGTATATTTATAGATTCTCGCTCTGTGTCCACCATCTTTTTCAAAAAATCTGTTTGAGCTATCAACCACAAATGCAATTCCCGGAAGGCTTTTATCGAAATCCAAAACGACTCTCACAAAAGGAGAGAAAAATCACACGCTCTCACCAGGGAGAGAAATCAAATAACACACGAGAGAAAAATCAACTGCAAACTAAAATGATTAGATCTGCATCACGAACCCACACTTGAAGATGATCGGTCCACTCACAAATCCAAAAATCTCTCTGAAAGCGAATAAGAACGAAAATCCAAAGTTTCGGTGGTATAGATCTAGGATAACTTTGCCCAAAGAGGGAGTTTTATTGAGAAAATCAATGAAACAAACAAGAATAACCGAAAAACAAGCAAGTAAACGAAAGGATTTGGGGCTTTCCACTGAAAAATCGGTGGAAGCCCCGTCGGGATGAGAAAAGAGTGAGGCGACTAGTGAAAAGAAGAGAAGAAGACTAGGGTTTTCGTATAAAAATTACTCCTTAATTGTTGTAGTGATGTTTTATTAAGATTCTCTTAAGTGTTTATTAGCAAAAAACACTTAAGATTACAATAAAATTTATACTAAATTTTTTGATTTAGATTTTACACTAATGCATCAATTAGAAGAATCTTAATAAATATATGACTTAAATAAATTATATCAAATAAATTTATTATTATTATTCACTTTAAAAAATTAAATAAAATTATTATTGTATGAAACACTTAATGTATCAATTAGAAGAATCTTAATATAATTTTAATATTCTCTTAAGTGTTTATTAGTTTAAATTATTATTTTTTAATTATCATTATATAAAACACTTAATGCATCAATTAGAAGAATCTTAATAAGTATATGACTTAAATAAATTATATCAAATATATTTTACTTTATTCAAAATAACATATAATAAAATCATAATATATATATATATATGACTGGCTAATGAAACACCTAATAAAAATTTTAATGAGAAATTTTTATATAATAAATGTTCTGCTAAGTTTTTTTTAGTGAATTTAGTTTACTCTTTTCTTTACTAAGTGTCAAATATAATCTATTGTATATAATATTTTTAAAGAATCTCAAATCGAATTAAAGAGATCATAAAATTTATTAAGATCGATAACATATTTTGTTATAGAGATTCGTAAGGTGTTTTATTAAAATTTAATATATTTATTTTTGTTTTAACAACTATTCTACTAAAATTTACTATGATTTTTTAGTCAACTAAATGTTCTACTAAGTGTTTATAAAAGTGCTCTATTACATATTATTATATTTACTAAAATAGATTTGGTTAAAATATAAGAATACAAAAAATTCCGCAAAAATATGTAATTAATAGTTCAACAAAAAAATTGAGGTGAGTTCTCTAAAAAATATTATTCTATTAAGTGTTATAATGTACATTTTAAATGACCTAACAAAAATTTCAATGTGCCATAGTTTTAATATTATTCTGGTAAGTGTTCTACTAATTTTTAATGATTTAATAAGAGATCAACATAATTTAATCATTATCATGTTTGGTACATAAACTGATCGAAGATATAGTATTGCGTAAATATATTCTTTCTAAATCTGAAAAAATAATTCAATCTCAAAAATAAGAGCACAATATCTCATTTCCAAATATAAAAAGATTATTCAATCTCTACATAAATGCATAATATATCCTTTCCGAAGAAAAGATCATTAAATCTCTACATAAAAGACATATTAATATCTTCCATAAATACACAGATTATAGAGATTTGAGAATATAAAAATTTCCTCCATTAATAGGAATAATTACTGTATTGCCATTGTGAGATGTATTCAAGATTGAATAAAAATTCTACTAACGGATGGTCTAGATAGAGTCTCTTGGGTCTCTCAATACGAAGAGTCTCCTTGGAACTCGACCCATATATATATATATACTTATCTATTTGCAGCTTGGGTTCCAGCCTCGTATTTGTTGCAATGTCGGTCATGATTGTCGTGACAACGTTCCCAACCTCCCTGAAGAAAATAGAGTTGAAGCTGCCTCTACTCTCCAGATTAGAAACTTCGAGAAGGTTCCTAGCAAGACCTTCCAAATCTGCATTATCCAATTGTTGTTGGAAATGACCAGGGTTTGCTTGTGCATTAGTGAGAGCATGGCGAACAACTTGCACAAAAGCTGGTCTTGTATGTTTGTGCGGTTGGGGACAGAGGATGAGGAACTTGCACCTCCCCTAGTCGATTCTCTGAAACGGTGAGCCAAATTCGGCAAAAATGTGTTTTCAGGGATGGTTGAAAATCCAATAAGTCGATTCTTTTTTGGCTTGTTTGCGCCATCCGTTGTTGCTTGCAACCACCACTCGATAGGCTCTAAGAAATCTGATACAGGAGTTAGGTCAACCCCTGAATTCTCTAGAATGGCACTATAGCGAGACTGAAAAAAAAAACCAAAGATAGTTACGTGTTCATATATATATATATATATATGAATAATTTTAAAAGGTCTTTCTAGTAATGTCTTTTTGTTCAATTCAAGTACAATTATAGGAATAATTTCAGATTTTTTATTGCAAATATACCATTACTATCTAGTTGACGGTCGTAATTAAAATTAGTGTTTAAAATGTAGACTAAATTTAAATAGTATACTAACCGCTATTTCCATTGCCCTTCGTGTAGTATACACTAAAGGTGACATTTCTTCCCCTTGCTTGCCTCCCTCGCCTTCCTCGAAACTTTAGTTGTGTGTGTCCTTTCTCACAACTCGAGGCATTTCGGTTTCTTCCCTTTTTTCTCTGCTATCATTTAATAAAATCAACCACGTTTGATCCAATATTCTTGATTTACTAGTCAATTAATTAAGCATGTAGCATTAAGATTAATTCCTTAAGAAATATAACTGCACTTGATTACTTGTAAAATTCTACATTTAATAAGTTTTGAATTATCATTTCGACAGCTTCAAATGATTTTGCACTTGCAGTGTGCAAGGTCTCAACTTTTTCTCGATTCTTTGATCCGACCTGGGACCGATGCTTGTGACCTTCACTATCCCTTTACTTCAACAAATTCTCCCATAGAGGGGGTTGAAAATACCCCGGCCTCAGCTCTTTTGCTGACCTCCCAATTTCCTTCATTTTTTTCACCAAACGTCGCTTCTCCTCATTCATCATTTTCTTACATGTTCTCTTCGCATGCTCCTTGATACTCCAAGTGGCCACGGTTCGACTCTGTCCCCTCAAATATTTGTAGAAGTGCTGAAGAGGGATAAAGAACATGTCTATTATATATATATATATATATATATATATATATATATATATATATATATAGAGAGAGAGAGAGAGAGAGAGAGAGAGTGAGGTTCAAATTAGAACCAATATTAAAATTAGAACTTAGGACCACACACATCCATTAGATCAATATGAATTCAATGGTCATGATCAGCCTATCTATATTATATAAATCACAACTTAATGCTATTTAATATACCTTATCTTATATGTAAATCATTATTACAAATCATAATAATCATTAAATGCTGCCTACTCATTATAATAATCAGTTAATATATATATGCACTTTGTTATAAATGCAAATCAAATCTACAACTTGTGATTCTCAATCAATTTTAATAATATAATATTGTAAAATACGAGATTCTGTTGCAGTACATGTAATATTACAAAAATGAGATGTTGTTGCAGTACATATCTAACTAAAATAGATTACAAAACACAAGATTCTGCTGCAATACATGTAATGTTACAAAAAACAAGATTATGTTGTAGTACATATCTAACTAAAATATATTACAAAACACAAGATTCTGCTGCAGTACATATCTAGCTCATATAATATTACACAACACGATATTCTGATGCAGTACATATCTAACTCATATAATATTACAAAATACGAAATTCTGCAGCAGTACATATAAATAATACTCCCTCCGTCCCACCCATTTCTTTACACTTTCTTTTTTGGGGTGTCCCACCCAATTCTTTACATTTCAAAACTTACCAAAAATAGTAAATGAGTCCCACCACTTCTCCACTTTTCTTTCCTTTTCACACTACTTTTACTCCACTATCTACTTTTTATACATTAAAAACCAATGGGTCCCACCACTTTACCCACTTTTCTTCCTCTTTTCCACTATTTTATACATATTTCTTAACCTCCGTGCCCAACCCATTCGATAAGAAATGGGTGGGACGGAGGGAGTAATAAGATATCAAAACATACACTTTCGAACTCTTCGTATTTTACTAAGATATATGAATTAAATATTAAATGTATTTTTATTGTAAAATGATCAAATTAAAATTAAGAATGTGCATTAATTGAAGGCATGTATATTTAAATATGTACCATATTAAAACAATTCATATGTTTAATTTTATACATTAAAATTACTTTCATTTAATGACTATTAATGTGGTTCTAAGGTTCTAAGTTTAAGCGGTTCTGTTTGGAACCTGACCCGTATAGGTGTACGATCCAACAGGCCAGTGATCACGAAGTATTGCAAGCAAAGTTTTTTTTGCTTTGTCATCAAAGATACTATACAAGTAATGATAATGAAATCTTATGACGAAATCCAAAAATAATACATTAGAAAGCAAATATAACTCTAACTAGATACCAATGAAATGATTAAGTGGAATTACCGCCCGCCATGAATGTCAATACGGGTAGGTTTTCTCGGCAGCTCGTCCCCGAACCTTCCCATCGAATTACTTCTAGGCCTGCGGATGATCCTTCGAGCAGCTGCAACGGGACTTTCAGGACTTGGCGGTGTAGCTGGAGGTGTTTCGGCTTGAGTTGGAGTACTTCGTGGTGGGCTTTCAGCTTGATTTGGAGTAGCACGAGGTGGACTTTCACTTGGTGGCCGCAATATGGCTGCTGTGGAGTTGTGGCGTCTCTTACCACGAGTGGTACTACAATGAGAATGAACCATCTTGCTTTTGCCTTTGTCTTTTTTCGGCGCCATAGCCTATACATATATAAAATGAATCAATCAAAACTATGTCCTATGTAGTGAATATCTGTAAATAACTTATAAATAAAACATGTTAATCACACAAGCAAGTAGATTCACGGTTACAACAATTATGCATGAATCAACAATTATAGCAATACATATAAAATGAAGCAATCAAGATCTTAAAATGTTGATCAACATGGCAATTTGGTAGGCCTAAGTAATAGGAAATTAACTTTTGATGATTTATTGTGTAAACTGAACAATTGATTCAAACTTCAATAACAATTACTCACTTGATAATTCATGTGTCCAGAAAAGCTTCTAATACCATATCAAAACAATTACTCATGTAATGGTATATTAGTACTATTTCTCTATGATAATTTACGCAAATTATAGAGGTGTTAGTTTTTAAGACTTAAACGAAAACTAGCCTTGAAAATAAGGTGATGCAGCTTTTCAACTACAGCTACAACTAATGCAAAATTGAGTGAATTTGTAAAATACATGCGATTATGGAGACTTGCAAGATATGTTGCTCAAATTTGAGTAGTGAACATCAGATTACATGCAAATCTGAGTGTCTAACTTAAAATTTTATAAAACTGGCAAACTACAAGTATACAGAGCAAAGTATCCATTATATTGTAAAAGAATTGCAAAGACCGAACAAGGTTTTTATACCACTTTCTTTCATCTTAAGCTCATCTAATATGTGGTCTTTGAGTCTACTGGGGCACAGATCATTCGCTGGATCATATGTTAGTCTCGGTTTTAGTGCGACATGCCTTCTGGAACAACATTCCCCAATCTTTTTTTACTATAATGGCCAAACGGGTAGCTCACCGCATATTATACATCTAATCATCAGACTATCAGGTGGAGCGAACAATTACCAACAACTCATCACACTATCAGGTCAAGATTGATATGACTAAAGACACGAGGACTGACAGTTACACTACACCATATATGGCCTACCGCAATGGTATGAACGCGAGTGTTGCAAAATTATGTTGCCTTAGAGTCACTAATCCGTACCTACCGCAACGATAGCCATTCATGTCCATATGATGTGGCAATAGCCAAAATTATGTGTTGCATAGAGTATTACTAAAATAATTATTTGCAATATAATAATAAAATTTGCATATAATAAAACTAAAATACTTTTCAATGATTTTTTTATCAAATATAATATATAAAACATGAAAAGACTTAATTTGAGAATGCAAAATTAATATTAATTTCATCTCTTCCAAATAATTAACTTTATTTAGAATAACAAAAATTTGAAATTAATTAATTAATTACAATAAACTTACAAATAAACTGAATTAAAATTTTAAAAATATTAAATACATAATGTATTTGTAATTGTATATAATTAAGAAATTGAAAATAAAATGAATTATTATAATATAAAATAAACCAAAAAATGGGGAGTTGTTGCGTGCTGAAAATATTGAGCGGCAAACTTCCCCCTTGTTTCATTTCGAGAGACAAAACCCTCTCACAGACACAAGTCGCATAGACACAAAACACTCTCGCACAGACAAAACACTCTCGCACACCTCCGCTCAAACTCACCTCCACTCAAAAACCTCCACTCAAACTCACCTATCCGCTCAAAAACACAGGCAAGTAAACAAGAAGAAGTGGATGCTCAAGTAAACAAGAAGGTCCAACAAAACTTGACCTTGGCGCTTAAAAAAATTGCAGAGGCAAACACAGGCATCAAAATTAATATGGAGGATTTTTGTCCAACAGCTTCGAGTGATGATGAAAATGGTACGCCTATAACTGGTGGTGCTAGCTGCTAGTTTCTCCATGTTGTTTCCATCTCCAATAGTAATAGTACTAACATATTTCATGCTTCTGGGTATATTTTGGTCATCAACTAGTTGGTAAATTAAGGATTTGGTCATTTCTTTTGTTTTAGTTTGGTGAATTGTGAATTGTGCATTTGGTTGGAGTTGGTGAATTGTGGATTTGGTTGGAGTTGGTAGCTGCTTGGATTTGGTTCTAATTTGGTTTGTAGCTATGTTGAATTGCTTGGATTTATTGGGAATTTTAATATTTAAACAATATATTTTATATTTGTTTCATGAAAAAATGTTGCCATTAATTCATAAAATGTTGCAGCTTGATGTAATAAAATGTTAAAAAGTTCTCTTTAATGTTGCACTAGCTCATATCTATGTTGCAGTTGTATAAAAAAATGTTGCAGTTGCATAACAAAAATGTTGCAGTTGTATAACAGGTGTCCATATGTGGGACTGACACGTGTCTCCATTTGGTAGAGACACGTGTCTCCATCCCGTAGTGACACGTGTCACCATCTGGTAGAGACACGTGTCACCATCTGGTAGAGACACGTGTCAGCATTCGGTAGAGACACGTGTCAGCCACTGGACTGACACGTGGCATAGTGGGCCCACACGTGGGACCCACATGTGGGACCCACAAATGGGTCCCGCTTTTTTTTGAAATAAGGAGGTCTAACGTAACATAAAATATTTGTTGCTATAAGGTAGTCAGATGTTGCAATAGCGGTCTATTGTGACAGAAAAGCCCGTGTTGCAGTAGGTAACCATAATGTTGCAATAGAAGCCTAGGGCAACATCGAAAAATGCAACTTAAATTTTATGTTGCAATAGCCCATTTTCAGGCTATGGCAACATATTTGGGGGTTATTGCATCATTTTTTTGATGTTGTTGAAGGCCATATATGGCGTGGTGTTATGAATCACCTACAACTCATTTGCTCAGTTGTGCAGGCCTAGTCCTGCAAGCTCATTGAACCCCGAGGGAAGTAATCAAGATGTTTAGCTAACAGGTTTAACTAACAAAAATTATATCCACACTTAACGAAACCAGTACCCTTAGAATGAGGCTCATATATCAAATTTCCATGGTAATGCAATAATCAAATTTTGTGTAATCCCTCATACACAAACTCAAGCTAAAACCATCAATCACAATACACCCAAAAGTCTGTTTTGTAACTAAATACAAGCATAAGAGGGTTACGTGCACAAACACCTAGAAAATCCATGCATAGGCATTTTACAAACACAAACTAATTTGCTACACTTTACACAAACACAAACAGAGCTTCTGACAGAGCACAGACACAAACATATCAAACAAATAATAAAACTAAAATAGAGCCAGATTAAAGGACATATAAACATATATACACCATATTAAAGCAAATTTGAACAAATTTGAGCCATTAAAAATCAAAAACCCTAACTGATACAGAGAGATACAAAACCCGGAGAAGCGAGATACACGTACGGAGAGACACGAGCATAGCACACGTATAAAGATGTATAAACCCTAAATTGAGCATAGTAGAGAGAGAGAGAGAGACGGAGATAGAGAGATGGAGAATCGAGAGAGGGAGAGAAGCACTTACAAAGAGAGGGAGATTCGAGATAGTGTTGAGAGAGAGTAAGAGAGATCAAAAGCACATACAGAGGGAGAGAGTTCTGAGAGAGTTGGTAGAGATGAATGTGAGAGTTGGGTTAATGGTGAGAAAAGGGGAAACGACGTCGCCTAAGTCAAAAACGCCGCCGTTTTACAAGAGCGGGTTTTTTAACTTTTGGCCAGAACAAACCCGGGAAAGTGTATAAAGCGTGGCAAAAAAAAACCCAGCTCACAGAATCGAACCCAGGACCTTTGCCTTGTGCGGAGAGCGTTCAACCACCAGACCGGCTACACCATTGTGTTAAAATGGTAGGAACTTAAATATGAACCTACATCTATTTTACGAAATTAAATTATTAAAAAATCAATTTTTCATTATGATATTCCTTCAACTAATGTTTAAAATTATTAATTTTAAGGACCAAAATAAGTCGAGTAATTATATTTATATCTGTACGGTTGGATTATTTAAATAAGTTATTCATTAATTTAAAATAATAATCCTACGTCTATATTTAAGTACTATAACATAATATATTTTATATAATATCTCAACAAATAATATCCTATTGATTTGATTTTTGGTATATAACTTTGATAACTACTTGATTTACGATCCGTACGGTTGGATCGCCTAAAAAACAAATTGCTATTGAGAAAGTGTAAAACTTAGGATAACTTCACATAAAATTCAACCCTGACCTCCGACATTCACTGTAATGCTTGATTTGTAACCAAGAGCATTTTTATATTTTTGTTTTTAGTTTTTTTCTTTTGCCAATCATGATTACTACGTTAAATTAGATAATATCACAAAGATTCTACATTTTTCTGTTATTTGAATAATTAATTTTAAATTAGTTAGTTAATATGTATAATTTGTTATGGAAATAAATATATTTTAAAAATCAAATATTAAGTGATGAATATTTTTTTTATTAATTAAGTAACTGATTAAAAGCTAGTTTCAATTTTTTAAATTTTTTTAATAGTTTACTTAGCCGAATAAAATTTTATAGTTTTTTTCACAAGTCAAATCCGACCGCTAAGGTTTGAAATCGGTCGGAAATGACGGACCAAAACGGTCGGTTTTCTGCACTTGAGTAACTGGTCGGAAATGATTTCAATTTGGTCGTTTTTTGGTGTTAAAATTACGAGTTTGGTCGGAAATATATTGTATATGGTCGGTTTTCTGCATGTACAATTTTTTTAGTTTTTTTTAATAGTTTCCTTAGACGAATAAAATTTATTGTTTTTCTTTCAGAAGTCAAAACCGACCGCTAGGGTTTAAAATCGGAGAAAAGTTCTATGGAGACCACTATTTCATCGGAGACCTTGGAGACCACTTATATTCTGTAATTAAAACACTACAAAATTTATTGTTTTGCGAAGTACATTCTATAAATATCACTATTTCATTGAAAACGTTGAAAATTATTTATGCTAAACAAGCTGAACATGTATGTTCCGCAAGATCAACAAATGTTCTGCACACTAAACATGATTTCATAAAATAAATTTGTTTTTTAATGTTTTATTTGCCAAATGTATACCACTTGCAAGATTGTCAATAAAATAATGATTTTTGTAGAATATGATTCGAAAAATAATACGTTTTGCTAAGTGGTCTCCAAGTCTCCAATGAAAAGTGGTCTCCATAGAATTTATCCCTTAAAATCGGTCGAAAATAAAGCTAGTCATTTCCGACCACCTACGGTCGGAAATGATTCTGGGTTCCACCGCGTCCCTGCTCGGCCAATCACAAGTCGACAACAAGTTAAAAGCTGACCAATTATTTTAAACCAGTCGAGGCGGTCGGAAATGACAAAAGTTGGTTGGAAATGTGTGGTCAGATTTAGTGACGCGGCGTCCATGTCAACTAAAGAACTTTGGTGAACGGGACCCACGCCCACTTATAATTGACCGATCGTGAGCGGTCGGTAACGTCGGTCGTAAATGACCCAATTTTTTACGACCGATCTCGTTTGGTCAGTAAGCCGGTCGGAAATACCCGCTTTTTGACCGACCACTGTAGTCGGTCGAAAATTTTGGTCGGAAATACCGCTTTCCTAGTAATGTTTTCAAGTAAAATAAAATTCACGTATGATTTCTAATAATATTATAAGAACATGTTATATTATTATTTCAAGTTAACTCAATGATATTTAATACTTTCTAATTTTAGTTATTAATATCTTATAATATTTTCTGATTTAGTTATTAATGTATTATAATAATTTCTACTTTTTAGTTTTTAATATATTATAATATTTTTTTCCTTAAATTATCAATGTATATTATATTATTTTCTACTTTTCACGTTAAACTCTGTGATATTTAATATTTTTTATTGTAATGTTTTCAGTTTTTTAAGACATTTTAACTTTGCCGTTGAATATTTTAATATATAATATATTATCATAATCATTTTTAAAAGTTAATATATCACCTTTATAATTTAAGTTAGAAACTATATTAATTTTTTGAAAAATATCGTTTATTATGTTTTCTACACTATATGTAATATATAGATTATTTGGAACTTGATAAATACTCACGTAAAATCACTTGTATTTATAAAATTTTGATAAGAATTTAATACTTATTAAGTATTAAATTTATCAAACATTTTATATATTCTAAAAGTATAAATATGTCATTGTGCATACACGTACATTATTTAAATTCCAGAAAAGTTATCTAAATTAGTAATATGTAAGCATATGTAAATTTGTAAAAAAAATAGCAAATGGGAAATATGTGAAACACAAACTTATTTTGAACCTGGTAATATTTTTAAAATTTTAAACATATAAGAAAGTGTCATTACAATAAATTTAACAAGATCTCTAGATCTTCAATCGTAGAACAGGATTCATGTTCCGGAGGCTGGAGCTTTTGTCTTTCTTTTTCTTTCTTTTTTTCTCATGATTCACGATAAAATTCTTCCTTCAGTGGACAAGTTGTAACATTATGACCAACAATCTTACGGGAGCTATATCTTTTAGATTTTGTGGCAAACTCTTTCCCACTTTTTATGTTTATCGTTCTTGGGATGTCCCGGTGTGATTGAAGTTGGAGGGTACTCAACAATTTCTGTAGGGCAAATATGACTCATACCTTCTTCTTCAAATACTATTCTCCATCTAGTTGGATAAAAATTCTAAACAATAGTCTCACGAGTATAAAGATCACTCATGCCACTTTAAAATTCATCATGACACCAACGTAATGACAAATATTTAAATGGAATTTGAAAACAATTTTCATGGAGAAGCACACTTAATAGTTAATATGTGACGACAAAAAGTTCCTAAAAATTCTAAATTTTTGCAACTGCAACTCACCATATCATTCTCGCATATTACCTCATGTGTCTATAAATGTAAATATTATTAATATTTCTTAAAAATAGCTTGCGTCAATGAAACCTGAAACCTGGTACAGAGTTGCTTGTTCAAACTATTCTTGAAATTGTTTGAAAGAAAAATTTGTGAAAATATTATACACTTGTTCCTACAACAATGATAATGTTCTTAAAAATGCTCCGTAAGTATCTAACATGGTGCGATGCAAGTTTGTGTGCCCAATATCTTCAATAGCAAGATCAACTATAAAATTAAATATTTAATTAATTTGAAACACAATAAATTAAAATTTCAAACGTATTATAAACAACTTTAATCGAAATAACCTACTTGCTTTATAAGTTGTGTCAAACAAGAGCTTGAATTTGTAAAATTTTTTACAAAACTGTTTATGCTTACGGATCTCCATGTAATTGTCATACCACAAAAAAAAATCCACTAAGATAGGCTGGGTACCCACCGAAATATTCCATGCAGAAGAACTGTGATACAAATCTCAGCGTCTCAAAAGTGATTTATTTAATGCATCATTTACCGGTCATAAACAACAAACCATCAAAATATCAGGATTACGAATTCAACTAGCATTATCACATAATTTGGAATAATTAGAGATATAAGAAATCTGATTGACGGAGTCATAAGACACCAAATAAAAAGATTAAAGGAAACGTCTTGTCGTAGAAAACGATGACGATGACGATGACAATAATAATAATAACAAAAAAAATTTCAAAAAAACCCGAATTGTAAATTTTTTACAAAAAAATAGTATAATCATATGCAATCTCAATTGCAACTATAATAACTTGAAAAACAATTACAAGCATTCCAACCTTATATACAACTTTGACCGTATTTTTTAAATTAAAATTTGAAAACACAGATATTTTCGTAAATTTCTCTAATAATAATAATAATAATTTGGCATCCCATCCTCTATCACCCACATTGTGAGAAAGGAAATTCTATAAAATACATTCATGCAGAACTACAATCCCAAGAAGAAACACACCGAGTATACTGTAAAGGCAGACAATGATCAGCTGTTCACCTGAAAAATGTAAATTAACAGTTCTTGTTATTTGCTTTAAATGATATCCACTTTCCACTATACTGAACTCAGAGATATTGTGTGCCCCCAACAATGTGCCCCCTGCTCAATGAACCTCTGCAACAGATATTAATGATATTGGATCTAATATCATGAGGCTCCCATTTTATAGAAAGCACACCCAATGGAGTGGCCACAGAGATACCCCTACTCCAAATTCCTATTGTGAATACTTATCACATAAGCTTGAGAATCCTTCTTCTTGTCGGGTTTGCAATAAGCATAGCCACTTTGAAAGTGAAAATAAAAGAAAGAGGCACACAGATTACATATATTATATCAAAGTGTGTCCACCATTTTTATCAAAAAGTACGACCTGACTGCCCAATCTTCGTGGAAACTCATTTAAGACACTATAATCATTATATATATCACTCCGTTAAATCCTGAAAAAATATTAATGAAAAACTTAACAACTACTGATTAAGTTCCATAATTTTTTTAATAATTATTTTTCAGGAATTTAACATAGTGATATATATAGTGATTCTAGTGACTAAAATGATCCTCATAGGATCAGGTAGTCACTTCACTTCATAGGTTTTTGACGAGAACAATGCGCACTTTGATATAAAACCTAACAGTTTATTCCGGTAGTTGGAGCAGACAAGGGCACAAAGATATCATAGCTGCTAAACATCCCAGGTAACCAGATCCACTTCATTATTTATTCTTCAAATGTAATGAAAAGTACATCTAAACCCACAGTATCTATACTACAAAAGGTAGCTGCATCAGCTATTTGCACACAAAGTTCATATCCACCAAAGTACATTACAAATCTTTAATAGCATTCACTATAGCAAAAAAGATCAAAGCTACTTCTGTTTATTATATGTATTTGACTAAGCAAAATTTGTGCCAATGTATTTATTCATGCAGAAGCTATATAGACGCACATACCATGGCACTCGCTACTACTGGGCAACAATCAAACTGCAGATCTCACACACTGACCCTGTTTTACTTGAGATTACAAAGGAAAGCGCATGCCCAGGGCTGGCTTCAGTTGTGACACCTCCATATCCGAAAGAACACAAATATAAGAACCATATTCAAAACCATCCACAGAAATCACCAAGTGAAAAAAAAAAAAAAAAATTAACCTTAGAGACAAATCAAATATTAACTCAAAGGAAGTGGACAAGAAAGATGTCAGACCTTTTTCCCTTTCCATTATACATTCAGGTGCCTCACAAGTAAAATTTCAATAGCACCAGCCAATAACAATGTTACTTAAATTGCTACCATTTATCTCTCCAGCCATTTCTGATTTAATCTATTTCTCGGTTTCACACCTCCAGATAAACAATGTTCAGCTATTTCAAGAACCTCATGACACTGACATTATTTTTGCAGCCAACACAACCACAAAATCGCAATCTCCATTTGCAGACTTAAAGTCACTTGACCAAGTAGACTGTGATCCCAGTTTCCCAGTTCATGCACCAGATATAGCTATTATTCCAACAATTTTTGTGGAACATAGATGGACGATTATATAAATATAGGAAGTTATATTGTTGTAGGAATAACTAGAGTTATATCAGTGTCACTAGTTACAATTTCTTATGTCATCAGTCGAGATTCTGCTGTCTGTAGGTCAGGTCTGATATTGCTTTGATTACAGTTCTGTTTTAAGCATGAAAATAGGACTCTTTTAGAAGGATCTGACACGGACACATATCAGGCTGTCAGATCTTTCGAACTACAAAATTAAAGACTCGGGGACACGTTTTTTAGGATCCGACACTTGGATTTGGACACTGCAATTATTATTTTCGATTAATATGATAGTTCTTATAAATAAATACCTATCATTCTATTACACTGCATAATAAACAATTGCACAAATCAAGGCAAGAGTTGCTTCTTTTCTCCTTTTACATCCATTTCACCTCTGTTTCCTCATATATATTTTCTTTTTTCTATCTGCCTCTTAGAGATGGTCACTGAAATTGAAGATAGGTTGTCTAATATGGAGAGTCTGATTTCTGTATGACATTCGGATCCGGATCCCAGTGTCAGTGTGTGTCAGTTTCGTGTTCTGTGGACATAGGTACGGCTGGGTTTTCCGGAGAGTCCGAGCATCACAGTAATTCATATTTTTAATTTTAAACACAGTGTATTATAAAATCAAAGAAGAAATATTACAATTTAAAGAAACAACAGATATTCATTCAGGGAAATGCTATATCCAGAGCAAATTTTAAATTTCCAGAGCAACATAGTATGAAAAGACAAAACTGACCCTGCATACACAATAACAGCAAAAGAAAAAAAACAATGTGAAGGGTAATTTGGTCTTTTCATGCTTTTTCAGCTTTGGAAACAAAATTCTGCTCTGGAGATAACATTTTCCATTCATAAATAACATTTCTAACTTCTAAGAACTTACAGGAATGAAAAACACATAAGGCTCGTCATTTCAGAAACAGAAGCAAGAACCTAGGAATTACGATCCGACAGAATATAAAAATATCCATGAATCAACTGTTAATTTAAATAGTATATTTCATATCGTCAACAAATTACCCAGATATATAACGCAGACAGAAGATGTGATCAGCTTTACTACCATGACAAAATCAAATATGGATCAACTGTGAATTCAACATTACATACAGATTAGAGAACACTATTTAATCATACAAAACCAAACAATACCTTCTCTCCTCTCAAAAGAAAAAATACCTTCTCTAAATTCTTAAAAAATAATGAAAATTATCATATATCCAAGTCATCTAGTAGCAAAAGATAACTCCATGAAGCACACCACACTTGAACCAAAAAATTCACATCAAATCCATTGAATGACAATTTACAATAGCAAAATATAACTCCATTTAGCACACCTAACTTGAATTAACAAATTTAAATCAAATCCACCGAATAACAATCAAGATAACAAAAATTCAACGGTAAATAAATACAATAATCCAACTTGGAAAGAAAAACAGAATTCAAAACAACTTGTCTCTATGTTACAAAGATTGTGTTCAGACACTAATTAAGCATTTAAAACAATTTATTACAAGAAAACTACTAATCCATATACGTGCGCTGCACGCATCGCAATTTCGTGCAAAACAACTAGTCATATTCTATATGGGTCCTCTGCATCCAAATATGGTCCCATATGACTCTTTTCGAGTCAACAGTATCATATGTGCTTAAAACCAATTCCAATGTAGTCATAGACTATTCTTTCCCAAATTAAAGCCAAACAATCAAGATTATGATGTAGCAACAAAAACATAAATAAAGAAAAAAATAAAAACACAAGCAATATAAAAGTCAAAACCATATCCATGTAATGAGCAAGTATATGATGAATGTGATCACTATAATCGAAAACCAAATGTACTGTTGCTATGAATGTAATCCATAAATTCTAGAAAAAACTAAGATTCAGTCATTACTGGAGATTCGACGACTCGAATAAAATCCTCCGCTGCTGCAACACAATCCTCTTCTTCATCTCCTCCATGGCAATCTTGACCTCCTCGATTTCACCAAACCCTAACTTGTCCACCTCCCTATCCCACGCTCTCTGCCCGCCGTCTCTCGTCTCCACAACCTTCTCCAACATCTCTCCAACCTTCCTCTCCGCCGCGGTCGATTCTCCGGCGACCGGAGCAGGATTTTCCGGCGGCGCGGCAGCGGCTTTGTAGTAGCGGTCGAGGACGGAGGGGACGGAGGGATCGCCGAAGGCGTAGGCGTTGCCGGCGAGAGAAAAAGCGATGACGGCGACGTCGGCGTTGCACTTGGAGTGAAGCTCGCCGGCTTTCTTGAAGAGGCCTTGACGTCGTTTCGTGAAGGTGACTTGTCGTTTTGACCGGTCTTCGATTTTTTTGATCTCGACTGATCTTCGTGCCATTGAATTCGTTCGCTTGGGGGTAGACTTGCTAAAACCCTAGACCCTAACAAGAAACGATGTGTGTGTGTGTGTTTATATGCTAAAGAGAGAGAGGAGTTTACGTGTATACGTCTAACTTGCCTTCTAAATAACTTTTTCGGTATTTTTGTTGATTATTTTATCATAATTAACTTTTAATTATTTATTAGTTTCTTCATTCTTAATGTTTATAAAATAATTTAATTCTTTTATTGTATTATTATTCATGTAATGTTGCACTGCGGCGTCGGACTGAATCTGAGATACCATCGTAGAAGCCGTGCAAGGCACAATCGCAGAAGCCGTGCGAGGATAGTAAATCTATTTTTATTTATTCAGACTAGCACAATATGATTCGCATATGAGAGGTTTTTATAATCAGTGTAGTCTAATGTGCTATTCAATCGAATTATAATAGATTATGTCTATAAGAAGCAAAAATTTTAAACGCGAATTATATATTCCAATATATGATATAAAATATGTGAATAGTTGAAATTGATTTAATATGTTCACAAATTACGATCATCCACAGTGATACAATCGAATTCAAAGGATCATCCATAATGATACGGGAATTTAAGGACATGCATGTATAAAAGTTTAATTATACTGGTCAATCAAAGTTCAGATACATGTAATAATTATTATCTCTCTTTCTCTCTTCGTCTATGATCATTGATCGATCATTTGCTCTTATTATGAAAGTTTATCGGTATTTAACAAGTTGAATTTATTTTTAAAAAAAATTATGTGATTATTTATTTAATAGTCAGTTGTTTAATACTCGATCGATTTAACTTATACGTAATTTAGTTGAGTACTTACACTCAAATTTTTTTCCTAGCTAATTTTATTTTATTTTGATGTAACTCGATTTGAGTTTCACTTAAATAAAACTCGATACAAACTCTAGTCAACTGAATTAGACATTAAGAAATTTAATAAATGAAAAAAGATGTAAAAATTGAAAAGATTAAGCATAATTAAATAATTATCTAAGACTCATAAAATTGATATAAAATTATAACATCTAATCCACACACACACATATATATATACACGCACATATATGTGTGTATTCATAATTTAATCTCCAAAATCAATCAATAAAGACATCATATTATTTTCGAGTACTTCTTTGTTAACCTGAGTACTCATTACTCGATATAATCACCAAGTCAAATCAAAATTTGCCTTGTAAAACGGTGTTTAAAGAATTTAATTAATTATTACTTAAGTCTGAACATTATCACGTCACATGGAACTAATTTTTATTTCATAATAAAATGAGAATTACAAGTGCTTAATTAGTTTTATAATTAAAATTATAATTTGATTAAATGTTTCAAAATTAGTTTACATAAAAAAAATTGTATAGATTAACTAACTATTAGCATTTAATATTCCTTGTATAATGCATTTGTTAAATTTTGTAGATGAGGGTAATAAATGAGTGAAAAATGTATAGAATCTAAAAGAGAAGTGGTAATCAAGCATATAAGTTCAGTTTTTTTCTTGTAAATGTGTCCCCCATGATGTTTAGAATCAAAGAGTGACTCGGTTGTATAAGAGCAACTCCAGCAGCTTCCCTATTTGGAGTCTTAAACCAAAATATAAGCAATATGGGAAAATAATCCACTCCAACAGTATCTTAGTGATTCCCTAAATCACTAAGATCCACTAGTCATGCATTATCTTTAGGTAAACTCTCTCCTCTCCTAAATCTTATTTTATAATAAATTTTGAATACAAACATGTTCTCTCTCTTCACCTATTGCAATAATGGTAACTTTTAATAATAAAATAGTATATAAGGAATGAATATAAGGAATATTGTTGGAGGTGAGAATAGCTATTATTATCTTAAGCCACTAGGATCCAATATTTTATATTATATTTAAGATGGGCTAAGATGAAGCTTTAAACTGGGTCGTGCAGATTGGCATTTCACAGGTGACTATAGAAAGTGATTCTTGGCTCACAATTCATGCAATAAGAGACAATAGGGCAAATTATTTGGAGGTGGGGCACATGATTCAGGAGTGTCGAAGCTAACTTAGTGATCATACCGGGTTTTCGGTCTCGTTTGTTAGAAAACAAGCCAATAAATTTGCTCATATTCTAGCTAGAGTACCTTGTGAGGCTTATTGTTTTCACGATTTCTTTTCTCCTCCATATATTGTGTTGGAGAGTCTTATGTGTGATGTTTATTCAAATTATTGATATCTCGCAATTTTTCAAAAAAAAATTAGTAGATTAATAAATTAGGCCTGCTATCTAATATGTATTGTTTTATGTGGCAATACCTCTGCAGCTTTCCATTACTGCTCAAACTTGTATTATATGTTTCCATGACATAGGTGCCTGCTAACTAATATTTAAGAAATTACAAACTATAAAGCATATCACGAAGAGAAAAAAAATTTTGACACGATATCTATACTATACTATAATAAGCCAAACATAAGTATAATTTGTAGTCTAAGGTTTTAGTTATATTTTTTGGTTTGGTACTCTCCTTTTGCTACTACAAGTCTACAAATGTGGAGTCCATTAGTATTATATTGTTAAACAGTTTCAAATACTAATAACACTCATAACAATATATTATCATATAATATTTCATTAAAAAATTATAATGATGTTATAAATAAAATTATAAATATACAATTTTGAATATGTTTTTTTTAACAAGAACCTTCAGATAACTCTTTTTAATTTTAACGTGTTCTATTCAATATAAACACGAACCATTACATAACTCTTTCTAACTCTAATATTAAAAATTATTATCGTAAAAAAAACCAAGAATACAAAATTACAAATAATATACCCGCCCGTGCGTCGCACTGGTTAAAGGCTACTAAGGGTAAAACTTTAACATCGCAACAACATCAAAGTTGACAAAACATATTAGGAACATCAGGCCATCTCCGGCCGTTGTGATCCAAAAATCCAAATTTGGATCACCAACTGATCTAAATTTCTGACCAACTTCAGCAGCGTGATCCAAATTCTGATCCAAATTACTTTTTGTATATTATATTACATAAATTTTATATTAAACTATATAATCTTATTTTTAATTTTTATTCATTATTAACTACTTATATCATATTTAATTAATTAATTTAATTATTTTTTTAACATCGATCAAAGTATCTCAAAATCAAAGAAATGAAGATGAAACTCAAGGATCTCAAAATGATATGAATAGCTACGGACAATATTTTGATTATATCGAAGGAAACAGAAATAATATGTTCGACTAAATCAAAATTTATATTTATCGTACTGTTTTCTAGTCATTTCCAGGTATTTTAATTTTATTATATGCATTTTATGTACTTACTATTTTATGCATATAATGTACTCTTTTTTTAATTTCAATGAAATTGCTTTCCTATTATTCTAAGTTTTTACCAAAACATTAATTTTATTATTTATTAATTATAAACTATTATTAACTAAATATTAATTGATTGATTAATAATTTAATTGATTGATTAAATATAATGTAAGTAGTTAATAATGATTAATCATTAAATTAGTATTATATAGTTTAATATAAAATTATGTAATATAATATACAAAAAGTAATTTGGATCAAAATCTGGATCACGCACATTTCCCACTTTATCACCTTTTGTGAGTGGACTACATTTTTTACTTTCTCATATATGTTCTTGCTGTCCCAAAATAAGAGTTGTTTTGACTTGTTGCGCGTAATTTGATGTGCAAAAATATATTTTTATACATTATTTTCAAATTTTATTTTTCTGAATACATATATATATATATATATATATATATATATATATGTTAAATTTTTATTCAGAAAAAAGATATTTTAAAATAATATAGAAATACTTTTTTCACATCAAATTACGTGTACCAAGTTAGTGCGACTCTTATTTTGGGAGAGAGAGAGTATATTTTTGTGAACTTTTTTGAAGTCTTAGCTAATAAGGTTTAGATCGTAAGCTAATGTTTATGTTTTTAGATTTTTCATATTCAAAGGATTTTATGTTATCTTAAACATAATAATTACTACAGGTTCTGGATACCAATTGGGACATGGTGCATAATAGACTTCAAGTTCAAGGTGCCAAGAGTATAGACGAGGTATTGTTTTCCAATATTAGAAGCCAGGCTATGGTGAGTAAAGATTATGAAAATGTGGTTTTCACTTATAGCATGACCATGGAATTGATATAATTCTAAGCCATGTTAATCTATTTGGTTGTCCTAGAAAAAAGTTTCCTTCGGCAATGTCAATAACATGCAGTGCATTTCTCAAATAGGGACCATGTATTCTGAAGGAGGATTCAGTGGCGAGTTGTTGCTCAATTTTAAAAATGGTGAAGGAGATTCAGTTGGTGAGTTGTTGCTCAATCTTAGAAATTAGTATATTTGTCACACTACTTTTCTAACATATAAGAAAATTTTAACAACTAAATGATATAATTTTTATTGCTAAATATTGAAGTAATGGTTTTATATTTGAAGGACATGTCGAGATTGATTTCTATCATTTACCAGACACAATATGCACAAAAAATATCCAGATGAAAATAATAATTGAAACATAGTCAGAGTTTTGTTCTCTTATTTATGTGTGCATTACATAAAAATAATATTAAGAGAAATAACACAACTGGTTTATACCGGGATTTCCAACAAATAAACTTGATGGCTAATAAAATTGATAGATGGATCATGTTCAAGAGAAAACCATCAGAGAGAGAACCCGTAGACACTTACCTTATTTTTGTATTAGTTAGGGTTCTGTAGCAGAACTTCACATGCAAAAAATGTTAATATCTATGTATTATATTTTAAAATCATTTTTGAACACACACAACGATGAAAAAACATGAAAAAAACATGTATTTAGAGATGGATCCTAAAAATCTATTTAAAATTTAGGGTTCTGCAGCAGAACCTTAGTGGTTCCATGGTTCTATCTTAAGGAATGGTTCTCTCTTAAGCGCGACCCTTAATTGGATATTATAAAATAATCAAAATTTTGAAAATTATAGTAAATGGAATTCTACCTTACAGTCTTTTGCATAAGTTATTAGAAAATTTTGAAAATTTTGAAAATTTTGAAACTTATGCTAGTTATTAGAACTTATATTAATACATGGAATGTTTTACACGAACTTGAAATAGCCCAAACAAATAAAAGTTTACCTGTTTGTACATGAAAGGATACACGGAAGATCAGCCGACAGATAGATTGCAAACAGAAGAGAGAGTAAAAGAGCCGAGAGCCAAAAAAAAAAGCTACAAGTGTTGGCTTTCAGCTTCTGGACAAAATCTCCTCAAATAAGTTAGTTGGCTTATTTACCCAAACGACATGCAAGATATTAGAAGTACTTCCAAAGCCAAGAAGCCGGAATTCTTCTTTCCCCAAACACCCACAATGTTCTTCCTATGTTTTTGTCTTGCGTAAATAATTTGCATCTAGCATCTATACCAGATGTTGAAGCACAGACCGTTTCTTCCATAGAAATAACATACCAGAATATGTAATACCAGTATAGCTTGTATAAAAGAGAATGAAGATGATCTTCAGATCTATTTCATATTAAGCTAAAGCTTTATCTCAGATTGTCATTATGCAGCACATAAGATTAAATGAAAATTCTAAAGCAAATAGACAACTAAGAATGAAGAATGCAAACATTTTGCAGTGCAATAATGTTTTATGTGATCTATATCCTAGCACAAGCTCGAAGCTCATAACTAGAACCAGAAGCCTGTAGAATTGAAATTGTGGCTGTATCAAGGACCAGTCACTATGAATAAATATAATTTCACATCAATAAATAAATTAATAGAAGTGATCACTGGTGCAGTGGGTTGGCATAAGAATCTTCGTATACACACATAGACAACGTAGCTTACATACTTGAACAAAATACAGGCAAACACTACATCAACTAAGCAACCACGTTAATTTTCCACTATTTTCAGACAAACAAAAGGCTACACCAATGTGAATATAGATTCAGTATCTCTTTGGCCCCTCGGTTAATTTTTTTTTATTTTGCTTTGAACTTACTTGGACGTACTTGGAGCCTGAGGTCGCATGATTTCAGAAAGGAACAAAGCAGGCACCAGCTTGATCAGTGCTCGTCAATTCAGAACAGGGCAATGGGCTGACTTGACTAGCAGTTCCACTAACATCAGAACACTTCCACGGAAGATTTCTAGTTCCAGTGGCACCATTAAGGTGGATATTTGAAAGGCATATACCAGTAAATGGAGCATTTTTCAGACCTTGTATAAGACCTGCCTGCAGAACCTTTTCTCCCCAAACATTGTTGATTACGACATTCTTCAGAACAGGGAGAGCATTTGGGTTATAATTTTCGTCAGGATGATCTCCAACATCACCTGCAATTTTTATTCCCTTGCGTACATTTTCCATATAAACACTGGATACTGTAATGTTTCTTATGACCCCTCCTCTACCAATGTTTGTCTTCAAGTGTATGCCAACTCCCATGTTGAAGAGACTTACGTGCTCGGCTAAAACATTTTCTACACCACCAGATGTTTCACTTCCAACTGCTATTCCAGCAAATGGGGAAGATCCTGTTAACCTCCTAATAGTGATGAACTTGCTAGGACGACCATAAGCTATTCCATACTCATCCCAGCCACTTTTCACAGCTACAAGGTCATCGCCTGTAGAGATGTACGAGTCCTCAATGCAAACATGAGAGCTAGAATCTGCATTATAAGGGAAAATTCAATAATGACAAAAAGAACTTGATATTTAACAAAATAAAAACCTTCTATGGAAATATAACAATAATACTGTGAATTTGCCCTTCTGATTTTAGAATAAGAACTTAAAATTATAAAGCATTTGTTATGATATTATAGTCTCAACTTCAAGATATCTCTGGACACACGATGTGTGGTGAGTACTCCAAGACCAATATTCTAGGAAAGCCAATGCTTTGCAATTGTAAGTTTCTTTAACTTCATTAAACTCAGAGGAACATCCACACTGACAGAGGTGTGGTGCAATGACAGATTTACATCAAGCTAGAGTTCAGACTTAAAAGTTGCTGCCCTGGGGAGCTTTTATATACAAGACAGAGTTTTCCTATGATGTTGCATACTTGCATCTATGATCTATGAGAAGAGAAATGTACAAATAATATGCATTTCATATCAACAGATGTAAGTTATGTACCTGGATCGATCCCATCAGTGTTAGGAGAATCAGCTGGAGCCAATATGGTGACATATCTAATAACAACATTGCTGGAACAGGAGAAAAATATGTGTTAGTTCGTGTTTCGAAGTGGTTTCTTCAGAATAAGAATGTATAACACTACAGACACCGACAGTCAGACACGTACTCATTTAGCTACATGCAGAACTGCAGGGGTTACATAACTGTCTCATATGCCATTGCCATAGTTGGCTGTCCAGTTTGACTTTACAAATATATGGACCAAACTCAAAATACGAGTGAATGTGAGACACCTGCTAATTAAGGTACAAGGATATCTGCCATTTGGTTTTGCCATATAGTAGTTGAAATTAGGTAGTTAATTTTACACCATGAACAGAAGCATTCAGATCTAAGGACGAAATATGACAAATATTCTTATTTGTATTTCTTTGAGAGGAAAGTGATTGCAACAAAATACAAGTCAGGTTCGAAATTGACGTATAAAAAACATACATAAATACTGATCCATAAAGCTGAACTCTCTGTGTCTAGAACTAATAATAACATATACTGAAAGGTAAGTAGTTAGTACCTGCAGTATACAGGGTGAATGTTCCAAAACGGGGAATTCTTGAAAATCACATTGGAGATGATAATGTTTCTGGAATTCATGAGCTCAATTAGATTTGGTCTTGTAAACTGGAGGGTTCTCTGCCTCCACATGTTCCACCAGACATCACCTTGTCCGTCAATAGTACCGTTCTCACCTAAGAAAAACATAATTGGACTATTTAAGGGAGGCGTAAATTAGGCATACCAGCTTCCAAATCAGTCCCTTTTTCACTCGAGATTGAAATTGTGGATCACTAGGTAGCGTGTGTGCCATCAGTAAATATAAGATACTGGTACTGACCAGTAATAATTACATCATGAAGGCCATCTCCATGAATAAAGCTTACATATCTGTCACCAGGGCGCTCCCTACCTCTTCCATAAGAAGGCAAGGGAGCAATCAAGGGCCAATCATTCGTATCCTTCAGCATCAAGTTAAAAGAGAATAAATTAAAGAATTACTGGGAAAATAAGAGAAACTAAAAATTATGAGTAAATGACCAACAACTAAGGTTGCATGAATGAAATAAAAAACAATGTTCTTTCGAACAAATGTATTTAAAATTATTCTTTTTATTATTTTATCTATCTATTAATTCAAATTTCTGAGGGGTTGCGGCACTAATTTAACAAGTTCTCAGTGAAAATGAGCATTAGCCGGTGACAATCAGACATGCTAAGCTTACAAAATGCTTTATTCTATATGGAGGATCAACCAATATTCTGGCAACGACGACTATTTTACATTAAAGAATATTGAACGAAAAGTATCGGTGCTATTTGCTAACCTTCTATACAGTACTATTCTTCTAATAAAACAGAAGATACGACAGGTGCCTACAGTGCTTACTGAATAATAAATGGTGCAACTCTATTACAAAACAATATAATAAAATATATATACTAAGCATGCTCCTGCAGGAAACATATCATCCTGTGCGTTTTATGTTTTATCTCAACAGGCTGGCACACTATACTAGTACTACCCTTAATGGCTGTTCAACTGTCATGGTTGCTAATATTATAAATACCCTGCACATGGATAAAAGCCCCACCTAACTACAAAATTTGACCAATGTTTCCATAGGCACAAACGCTATACTCTTCACCGTTTATATTAAATGTCATTGCAAGTATATAGTCACAAAAATTTACTATGAATTACTCGACACAGCTAAATTTGTTTACATGAACGAAATACTCGTATACAAATAATTGCATCAAGCCATATGATTTGCAAAGAGTAAAAGAAAGAAGAACTGGTGATGCTACCTGTGTGGCCTTGATAACAGCCCCTTTAGCCAAGTAAAGAGTCATGTGACTAGTGAGATTAAAGCTCCCAGTGAGATACACCCCAGAAGGTATATACAAAAGTGTTCCACCTCTCCTCTTCAAATGCTGAATCCTATAAATGGCCTCACGAAATGCTTTGGTGTTCAATGTTTGTCCATCACCGACACCCCCAAAATCAGCAATCGAAATCTTATCATTCCGGTACACCATTGGAACCATTCCGGAACATGTTACCACTTCACCGCTCACTACCCTTGTCTCGATTAACATGAATAGAGCAGCAGCCAGTACAGCCACTGTTGTTTTCATCAATTTATACATTCTGCAATCGAACCCAACACAACCCGAACTCTCTATATATATATCGCGCTTTATGGAGAACAGTTTTTAGCGTGAGAATACCGAGATCCGAGAACTCCTGCAAAACAATACAACATTCAAAAACTGAAAATTTTCAAAAACAATTGTTCTTGATGTTCTTAAAAACAAAATGTTCTCACCCGAATCACCCACTATATATATATATGTAGTGAACAATGTTAACAACCCCTACCAAATTTTTTATAATCTGCAGCAGAGTTAAGCAAAAACAATAAAAGGGGTTAGTGAAAAACAAACAAGAAAAATTCAAAACATACTTTTACAAGATTGTGTAGTCTTAATGAGGCTAGTAAAGCAAAATATACCAAATGCAAATGAAGATGTTCCAAAGGGAAAGCTCCAAACAGAAATTTAATGAGTTAAAGTGATGAACATATGCATTATTAGAATATAATATCGACTTAGAACCTGAGATAGTTGAAGAGATCCAATGGCGAGTTTGGTAAGAAAAGATTTGTCTACAAGTGATTGTCCAGAGAGTGGAGTTGCAGTGGAGATGAGTTTATAAAAATGTGTGTGTGTGTGTGTGTGTGATTCAATAAGTGATGGAGGAGGAAAATAGTTCCAAGCTTGCAATGGCGTGACGTGTAAGCCGACACTCCAGCCTGTTCCTGTCTCTTCCCCTCGTTATTAGCTTTCTTTTCCTTTTGTTTTCTCTTCTCTTTTTTTTTTTCAAGGGCCAGAATTGTCAAGAGCATCCGATCTGACCCTTAAATAAATCAATAATAAATAATAATAGTCTTAAATCTGTGCACGAATGTATTAAATTTTTAAAGAGTTTCTAAAAGTTCATTGGAGATCTCATCTACTCTTATATATAAAAGGCGAACCAAGGGCAAAATATGCCAAGAAATTGGTTGCGAAATGACGTAAATATCCTTATAAAATTGAAAATTACAGTTCTGCCATCACAGCTATACCATCGCTTCTCACATGTTTTTGCGCCTTATTTCGATTACCATCACATAGCGAGGCTGAAATGAAAGGGTCATGGAGGTTCACCTGATTCAACACCAAACATAGCCAACTGCTAAGGTTGTAGTTCAATTCCTGTTCTGCCTTGTGTCCCGTGGGTCTCAGCTGTTCGCGGACTGTAAATCGAGTGGTTGTTGGCAAATTCGTGATTTGGGAAGGAGGATTCGGGTGTAGCAAAGGTATGGCCTGCTTCACGTTAATTAATTATTTATATCCATGTTTGTGCTCTTAGCTTGGGTTAGACACCGGTTGCTCTAGGTAGGGTTAATGCCATGACTTGATTTCTAACTGAGTAAAACACAAATAATAAAAGTCAGGGTGGGGTGTGTCATTTGTCCATTTGTTTTCCAAAGTATGCTGCACCAGGCTACTTTGTTATTCTCTGTTGTCTGCAAAAATTGGTTTCTTTAATTTAAAAAACAATTTAATATTTCGAATAGTTAGGTTTTTGTGTTGAAAAGGAGTGTGTTCTAACATATTTCGGGGTGAGCGAGAATCAAACCCGAACTTACATGAGACAATAATATTTTGAAATGAGCGAGAATCGAACCTGGAACATATGAAGACAACAAGAGATAAGCTAGCACTTGGGTTGTCATAGTAAGCTATAATAGAACTAATAAGATCTCAGAGTGAGCGAGAAACGCACGTGGACCTAGCTGACATGACAAGAGATAAATCTGTATGACTTTAGTTGCCTGTGAAAACCTTAGTTTCACTATTTTGGTGTAATTTAGGCTGAGGCGAAAAATGAAAAAGAAAAAAATGGGTGGCCACCAGAAGCAGGATACCTAAAGAAAAAGGTGTAAATGTAGTGGGAGTGACCAGGTTTATGACAATCTTAGCTCCTAACCACCAAGGTGGACTCATCTGCTCCATCTTGTGCTCTAGCTTGGGACACCCATTATAATTGTAGGTACCCTAGAATTGTTTGAATTATTTAACCAGATTGTGTTTGTAAAATATTTTTGGGAAGGGGTTTAAAGCTCCTGTGGCAGCAAGCTTTCTGTTGATAAATGAAGACTTCGATAAAAGAGCATCTGCTTGCCAATTTCAGTAATTGTTTGGCGCAGTAAATGATTTAGGTTGTGTTGGAAGGAGAGTAATTTTCCGGTCCAGTGGGTAAGTTTTCCTTGTGTGCGGGTTAAGCCACTGTATCGACAGCCCTGATCGCATAAGCAGGGATTAACACGATGCAAGAGATTTGTGAGAACCTGGCCATCTTTCATGTATATTTTTACTTAAAGAATGCAGTGGGTTTATATAGCTGGGGCTGGCCTAATCTGTATTCTGTTTTTGGAACTCTTGGAGAAAAGTTTGTAGTTCTAGTGTGTTACATATTTAGGCATTCAGAACCCATCAATCTAAAACGCTAAGGTGTAAGATAATAAGCGTCAAGTAGTGAATCTTGTGCTATATTTCAAAACTCTCCTTATTCGAATCTCATTTTTTGATTTGGAGAGTGGAACACTGACTCTCATCTTTGAAGCATTTCATATTTCTACAATTAGTTTAAGAGTAATTGACAATTTGCACCCCACAACTTAGGTGGTTTTTGCGATTTGGTCATGATTTTATAATGTTGGCAGTATGCAACCCACAACTTATAATTCTTAAACAAAGTACAACCCATTCTCTAACTTCCGTTACAAGATAACGGTCAATATCCATTGACCAGTTATCTCTAATACTCTTTGTAATAAAACTGCTAAGAAAATGAAAAAATAAAATTGATAGACATCGAAAATAATTCCTATTTATTATTGGATTATTAAAAGGCCCAGAAAATTAAAATCCCAATTAGTAAGGGCGTGAAACCTGATTTATTAATTACTTTAGTAATTCAACTAAGAATCCCTCAGAAGAATCTGAGCTTCAGAGTTCTACAATAGAAACTCTTTAAATTAATAAACGCTCTAATATAATAAATTTCTCTGGTCCTGACATAATTAATTTATAGAGTTTTTACTATATATGGATTCTAACTCTCAGCTCTTTTTGTATCCTGTTTATTTTTCTTGATTTGCTAATAGCTTAGATTTATCCTCAATTTTATAATCACTGCTCGGATCAAAATCTCAAAAATCTGACTGGATTTCCATTCATTATTTTTCCGTTCTGGTTATGAATAAATTATCTAAAAATTATTATGGAACTTTTTATTTTTACTCATTTATGCATTCTCTACCTTTATAAGGCAAAAATCGCTATTCATAAATCACTCAAAATCCTTATAAAATCTGTACTTATTACTTTCAATATCCCATAGTAATTAGGAATTATTTCTTACCTCTATCAGTTTCGTTTTTTATGTTTCTGAGTAGTTTTATTACAAAAGGTACTAGAGATAACCGGTTAATGGACGTTGACCGTTATCTTTTAACGGAAGCTAGAGAATGGGTTGTACTTTGTTTAAGAATTATAAATTGTGGGTTGCATACTGCCAACATTATAAAATCATGACCAAATCGCAAAAACCACCTAAGTTGTGGGGTGCAAACTGTCAATTACTCTTAGTTTAAATACTAAATATGAAATATTCATTGATTATATAAATAAATATAAAAAAGTCTCATATTCAAAATAAATGTATTAAAACTAGACCAAATCAAATAACTTTCATTTATTTTGTTTGAACTTTAACGACAAATAGAGATGTTCTGTTTAATCAAACTATCAAAGAACTAAATATATCCAATACTAATTTTAATGATATTAATTAGTACATAGATAACAAAATGCACCATAAAAAATAAAAATATTCTTATAGCATCAGACAACAGCATGTTATTATAACATAAATGTTCCCACGTGGTATTATAACATAAATGTTCCTGATAGATGACATGTTATAGAGAAATGTGTCTATAATTTTGATTATTGCTAAAAATAATAATCAACGATTAAGCTCACAAAGTTACTGATTCAATAACTATGTTTGGAATATGTAGATAAAGAGGGAAATTGGCACATGAAATCTACTCAGATATCTTAATGTGCTCCGGTGACACGAGGTTTGTTTCCTCTGTGGCCTTAACTATTATTTCCTCTTGATATTCCTTCAGAAAATCATGTTATTATAAGTACATACCACAAATTTCTGCATAGTTTCAGTTAGGCAGGTCATGCGACATTAAACGTGTAACCTCTATAATCTACTTATCTACTTGTATACTTATATATATTAAAGCAGAACCAGGGGCAAGTTTTGCCAACAAAATAGATGCGAAAGTACATAAAAACCCCTCCCAGACTTGAAATTACAGCATTGCCATGACTTTTTATCTACGAGACAACGTTTCTTGTGCTTCATTAAGATAAAATGGTAGCAGTTTCGACGAATCCCTTGACTGAGTGTTGCGATAGAATACTTCAGGTGGGTTAAGTTTAATTCAGCTTCAGTTGTTTAGGTTGGATTTTAGGGGGTTGTGTATGTTGGATTTTAGGTTGTGGAGAAAGGGCTTGAATTTCATTGTGATGAGGATAAAGAAGTTCAAGGGATAAAGCTTTTGTAGACGTGTCGTGTGTTTCGCGGGCCAGTGGAAGAGGGATCTTTGACGGCCGGCCAGAGTTATTTAGGTATTTTTATTTGATCTTGTCAATAGTGTTACAAGATATGTGCCATTAGCTATTTTATATGTTGTAATTTATGTGTTGTGCTGCTAGAATCTGGTGTTCGGTTAAGCTTTTGGTCCTTAAAAAGTTAAAATCTTCTGTAGGTATTGAGGCTGTGTTTTATTGTTTTTCTCTTTTGATTTTGCGTGACTGATATGGTGTTTATGAGTGTGTCGTTAGGGCTGAGGTTTATTGGTAAGGTATTACGAGATTCTTGCTAGATTAGTTATGAGGAAATTGAGATATCATGATGTTGCTAATCAAGGTTTTGATGAGTGGACAATTGCAAAGGCCCTCACTTTGTGTGATGTCTTTGTCTAATGTTGATGTCACTCATCCATTTCTCACTCTGCCTTGACAACATGTTGAAATCTATATGCTTGTGCATTTGACGCAGCGAGAACATGATATGTTGATGAATAAAGAGCTAAGAACATGATATTGTTCGAGCTAAGAATCTTAAGGTCGGGAGAGAGATTAAAATATGCTGGTTAAATGGATGCCTACAGTTCTCTGTTCCAGAATGGCAGGTTCAGGCAGTGACACCATTGTAGGATGTTGCACCACTAATTCATGACCGCTAACCTATTACAAAGGTTTTGACATTATCGAGTGTCGATACTAATCATCCATTTCTCCCCTTGGCACGCAGATCAGTCGAAGATCATAAAAGTGCTGTGGTGTGCATGATACAGAGTTTTAGCCTTGAGTACTTCTAATTCACTCGCTGTAAGCAAATTGAATTTATTAAGTGTGGGAACTTGACAGGAGATATACACATTATAACCTTGTATCAGCTATATTATAATGTGATACATTCAACATTCGATCCATACTAATTACGATTTGTGTAGTGAGTATTCAACACAGAGGCAATTCTTCCCTGTATCAAAGTTGTATCGGTATTATATTATGACTGCATTAAGGTTATACCAAGATAAAATTGTGACTGTATTATAAGATTCCACGGCTAATGATTCTGGAACAAGAATGTTTAGTAGAATCTTAAGTGCCTGATTGTACAGCCTTGTAGTTTCAAATTTCAAGATTTTCTTTCCTTTACAAAGCTAAATTTACAAATTATAGTGGGTTGCTGGATGTAATTAGTTTATTAGTCCCCTTTTTGCTTGTCTCAATATAATTTGCTTATACAGTGTTGTAGAGTATCCTTGGATGGTTATGTTTTTGGTCATGTCATAATATTATATTAGACATGTATAAATTTCTCATGCAATGAAATAAGAGATGTTATGATAATATTTGTTATTGCATTTTGCATTTTGAGGTATAATGTGCGATTTGAGGTTTAAGTTGTACTTTCACTTTATATTAACTAAATGTTTTTGTTTTTCTAGGGATGAAGAGTGAGCTCCCTCACTTCAGTGCTCTGGATCTTCTATGCCGCATCCGTTGACAAAGTAGTTAATGGCACATGTTATGAAAGCAAGGAAGGAAAGTGTATGCCATGATCTCTACCTCAGCTGTAGCTCAAAGACAGAGACTACTGAGAAATGATGCAAATTAAATCCTACTCTGTAATCCACATATTTTTTGTAAAAAAAAAGGGACCCGTGTACAATGGTCTCCTTCAACAACTGCATGCCACAAGCAATATTACATCCTATACTGCAATGTACATGCAATTTTACATTGTTAGAGTAGTATGTGGTGCGGGCCTTGCATGGATTACCAACAAATGACAAAGTTTTTAAAAAATATTTATGCATTCATTTATTTTACAAGCATAAATATGCTTAACAAAAAAATTTAGGGCGATTTCCTATGTTTAAAAGTTGAAATCTAGAAATGCCCGTGCAAGGCACGGGCTATTATGCTAGTTTTTGTTTTAGTACTTTAAATTTGAAGTTAAGAGCTTGTTCAGAGAGATTAGTTTTTTTTGCCCCTGCTACGCACACGGGTATTAATTCTTTGATTTTTTTTTCTCAACTTAACCTATACTTTCTGTTTTGATTAACCCCAAATCTGACGGGTAATCGGCGCGGTCAAACTACTTATTATGAGTTTTTAAGTTATAAAATTTATAAACGTGTTTATTAGCATTTTGGCCCGTGCTACGCATACGGGTATGATTTTTTGTTTTTTTTTACCTAGTTAACCTATAATTTTTTTATTATTAAACAGTATGATATGAGATATAAGTTATGAAAAGCACGTATGTAAGAGTCAAAATATTCGAGTTACGTTATTGGTGATCAGTACGTTGTAGATGTTAAAGATAATATTGATGTGCTAGAAAATATGTTTTTAAATCGCAAGCGCACGATCACCGTTTTAATATTTATGATTCGATCCACAGAGATTAAAATTATTTTCGCAATACTTTTATTTCTTAACCTAGGCGAATTAGAACTAATTGAGAAGTTGAGGGTTTATTAATCTTAAATCTTAAATTTCGAAATCAATCTAATTAATTATCACTTAAATGCAGTGTTATAAAAGTCGGCGATTAATCGGGATTAATCGCCGATTAATCACTGTTCGGTCGGCCACCGTCTCGATTAAGCGTTAATCGGTGAAAAAATCGTTTTTTCTGAAAATCGGGATTAATCGGTCAAAAGTCGGGATTAATCGGAAAAAATCGATCAAAAATCGGTGAATTTAAAAAAATTTAAAAAAATTGAAAAATTTTTAAAATTTTAAATTTAATTTTAAATAAAATAAAAGGCACAGAAAGACAAAACACATAAATTTTAAATTTGTTTTTATTACGTTTCACTTTTTTAATATTAACTTCCAAACTCTAATTACTTAAATTTGCAATATATATTTCTTAGCAGATTGAATCAAATATATGAGATGACTAGGCTTGTATATGTATATAAAGGCATGTTTTGGGTTATAAAAAATCATTACTCTTTTGATTTTATATGATTATAAATTTATACTATATATAATTTTATAAATATATATATATAATTTAAAAATAATATTAAATTGATTACGATTAATGATCCGATTAATCACTCCGATTAATCGCTGGACGGTGCCCTCACCGACTAAGTCCGATTCCCGCTTTTTACAACACTGCTTAAATGTAGTAATTGAATTAAGAATCACAGATTAGCACAAATTAACGTAACAAAAACCACTACTCATTGCGACAGGGAATACAAAACTAAGAAAGCAAAACAAATGGCTCCTTCAAATTACTGACCACCCCGAACAAAATCTTTACAAAACTAACCACCTTTTTTTTCACTTCACAAAACTAACCACCCTAATTCATAATCATCTCGGGCGAACACACTTGGAAACATTTTTTTCTTGTAAGCCCCTGGGAGGGCGAACAACACGAGCAAGCACAGTAGTGTTCACCCCTGGCTCGGGCGAACATAACTACACGTCTGTGACGTGTCCGGCCCATTGAGGGGCGGCCACGTGTCCGACCACAACACAAAACCAGCCCCAACCTCCTTCTTCTTCACTTCTTCAGCCGACTCCTCCAAAAACAGTTGTAAACATACTTTGCAAGCTTCGATTTATAGCAGAAAGGGTGGTCCGAGACAGAGAAAAACGGAAAAAGGGTGCTTGCTTTGCCACTTTCACCGGATCAATTAATCAATTTCACCCATTTTCAAGGTTTTTTCACCATTATCAATCTCATCAAATTGCATGCATGTATTTTTATAAATTTTATAATGATTGTTCTTAGTTGCTAGTAGATACAAATTATATGACAAGCTTGATTAGTAATTTTGTATGATGATTTATAATGAATGTTGTTAGTTGGTATTTTGTTAGTAGATTATGTTAATTTTAGAAATTAGGTTAGTAGATTAAATTTAGAAATTAGGTTAGTAGATTAAATTTGGGTGTTTTACGTTAAAAAATAGAATAAAAATAAGCAATCTCACATTTTCGAATTTAATTTGAATTATTTTGAATTTTGGAATTAAAAATTGGAATTATTTCGAATTTTGGAATTAAAAAAATATTAATAGAAATAGGAATTATTATGAATTTTTGATTTAATTAAAATAATTTTCGAATTTAATAACAAATATTGCATAAAAAATTAAAAATTAGATCTCATATTTTGAATGAATTAAAAATTAGACTTGATTAGTAATTTGTTTGATAATTTATAATGGGTTTTGTTAGTTGGTATTTGGTAGTAGCTTATGTTGGTGATAATTTTAGTTTAGATTAGTAGTTGGTGATGATTGTTGTTGATTAGTAGTGGTAGTGATAATTTTAGTTTAGATTAGTAGTTGGTGATGATTATTGTATTATTTACGTTAAGAGTAGATTAAATATAATAAATTTAATTTTAGCTTTATTGAATTTAATGAAATTAAATTAAATCGAATTTAAAAGTAAACTTGACACCATTAAATTAAATAGATTAGTAGTTGGTGATGATTGTTGTATTATTTACGTTAAGAGTAGATTAAATATAATCAATTTAATTTTAGCTTTTATTGAATTTAATGAAATTAAATTAAATCGAATTTAAAAGTAAACTTGACACCATTAAATTAAATAGATTAGTAGTTGGTGATGATTGTTGTTGATTAGTAGTGGTAGTGCTAATTTTAGTTTAGATTAGTAGTTTAAATTAAGTAGTGGTAGTGCTAATTTTAATTTAAATTATACAATGTTATATTATTCCAATAAATAAAAAAAATCAGATTTTTAAAAATAGTTAGAGATAATTATTTCGAATTTAAAATTAAGTAGAAGAAAATATAATATAAAATATAATATAAAATATAATATAAAATAAAAAAATCATATTTGTAAAATTAGTTAGACATAATTACAATTAAAATTAAAATCACAATGTTATATTATTACAATTAAAATGAAAATTATTTCGAATATTGGATTTAATGAAACAATTTCAAATTTAATAACAAATATTTTGAATTTAATTTCGCAGATGGATGTCGGTCGTTCTGGTCCCGGACCTTTAGACGGGAGTTTGTTGACATTACAGTCTGTGCACAGGTCTCAGGTTGTGTGGGACAACATAGAGGTAAACTCCTTCTTTAGTGCAATTTTTTTTACATTTGTATGAGTCTGTAGCCTATAGGGACTAATATTTTGTGCACTACAATTATTTCAGCCACCCCCTGATTTCAGATTGAGGACAAACTTTGGGGAGTATTGGAAGCAAGTTCGAGCCCACAGACCGCATCAGATGATCATGGATGCAATCAGGGATTTAGGATTTGATTGCATATTTAGGCTGGGACAGTTCAAGCACGACAGGGGTTTGATTACAGCCTTTATCGAGAGATGGCGTGGAGAGACGCACACCTTCCACCTGCCGTTCGGAGAGGCCACTATCACTCTTGAGGATGTGCATCACATTCTCGGGTTACCCACTGAGGGTGATCCACTCATCCTCCGTGGAGCGAGTACCAGCGTGGAGGAAAGGCGCGTGCTAGTAGGCGAATTTCTTGGGCTATTACCAGAAGCCAAGGACGATGTTAACCGAGGTGGTTTAAAGATCAAATGGCTTGTGGATAACTTCGGGTCTTGTGAGCGGTTGGAGCAGTTGGATCCAGAGGATATAGGTTATGGTGTACAGCTTACCTACCATATTCGGGCGCACCTACTATGCGTTATTGGATCATTGTTCCCCCACAGCAGCGGGAACCGCGTGCAGCTTGACCTTCTATGGTTAATGAGGGACATGGACCAGCTGCGTCGGTATAGCTGGGGTAGTGCTGTTCTTGGCTTCCTATACCAGAAGCTATGTTCTTCTAGCCCTACTATGCCCTGTCTCGCTTCTCGATACTCCAACAACCGCATCTCCGTAGCAAACTTCATCTTCTCCGCATCCCTTTCCATGGCAATTGAAACAAGTCTTCTCGTTTTTGTACAACTCCATTCTTCCATCCCGTCGTCAAGCTTTCTAGATTGTTTCTGCTTGTCCATGAGATGTTTTTAGTATGAGCAGATGAGAAGTTCGAGTATGTGTATGGCCTTAGTTCTAACTATATATAAACAAATTTACTCAATTATCACTTCAACTGATGACTAATCAATAAAATAATATCAATTCAATATTTACAAAACAACCCATTATATGTTCGCCCTCTCTTCGGGCGAACATAACTAATTAGCTTCTTTCAAATTATGCGATCAAATTATGTTCCAAAACATGGTTTTTAGGCCCCGAAAACCGGGTCCGGAAAGTCATTCTTAGTAAAACTGGCATATTTTGGTCATTTTCACGCATTACAAAAGTACACTTGTTTACGTTGATTTTTGTTAACCAACAAAATTGGGGGTGAAAGCACTCCAAATTATGATTTTTCGACCCCAGAAAATGGTCATAAAAGTCATTTTTCGACTCAAATTAGCTTATTTTTTGGCGTTTTGACGCATTTACAAAACTCCCTTCCCTATATTTTTTGATGAAATTTTTTGCTTCCCATCAAAATAGGGTGTGAAGACTATGGTAGGAAAAAATTTCATGAAGAAATGGTATCCGAAAATATGTTTTTTTGACTCGTGAAAGTGGTCTGAAAAATCAATATATTCGTGGAAAATGGTAGTTCTTTGCATTTTCAAGAATTTCAAAAAATGCCCTTATTCTATTAAAAAACGATCAAATTATGTTCCAAAACATGATTACAAAACTACACTTGATTTTTCAACCCCAGAAAATGCTCATAAAAGTCATTTTTCGACTCAAATTAGCTTATTTTTTGGCGTTTTGACGCATTTACAAAACTCCCTTCCCTATATTTTTTGATGAAATTTTTTGCTTCCCATCCAAATAGGGTGTGAAGACTATGGTAGGAAAAAATTTCATGAAGAAATGGTATCCGAAAATATGTTTTTTTGACTCGTGAAAGTGGTCTGAAAAATCAATATATTCGTGGAAAATGGTAGTTCTTTGCATTTTCAAGAATTTCAAAAAATGCCCTTATTCTATTAAAAAACGATCAAATTATGTTCCAAAACATGATTACAAAACTACACTTGATTTTTCGACCCCAGAAAATGGTCATAAAAGTCATTTTTCAACTCAAATTAGCTTATTTTTTGGCGTTTTGACGCATTTACAAAACTCCCTTCCCTATATTTTTTGATGAAATTTTTTGCTTCCCATCCAAATAGGGTGTGAAGACTATGGTAGGAAAAAATTTCATGAAGAAATGGTATCCGAAAATATGTTTTTTTGACTCGTGAAAGTGGTCTGAAAAATCAATATATTCGTGGAAAATGGTAGTTCTTTGCATTTTCAAGAATTTCAAAAAATGCCCTTATTCTATTAAAAAACGATCAAATTATGTTCCAAAACATGATTACAAAACTACACTTGTTTACGTTGATTTTTGTTAACCAACAAAATTGGGGGTGAAAGCACTCCAAATTATGATTTTTCGAACCCATAAACTGGTAATAAAAGTCATATTTGGTTGGAAAATTGGGAACTATAATATAATGCGATTTAAATGTTTAAAGCCGGGAAAATTCATTAAATCAACTAGAAATGTTACAAGACTTTTTCTTGCCTTACTAAGTCACTGAGGCAAAATAATACATAGTAACATCTAATATGTGTACAATGTATTATGCATTGTACATGGGGCACTTCTTGTTCCGCTTCGTATGACCTTCTTGCTTGCACCGACTACATTTGTGTCCCGTTCGGGAACCGTCCATCTCGGTCCGTATTCTCACCGACTGCCCCCTTTGGCCTCGCTTTGCTCTTCTCTTTCGCATGGCCTCGTTCGGCACCACGGTTCCATACCTTTGCCATGCTAATGGGAGTTGCACATCCCAATAGCCGGTTGCTGGTAACGGATATATCATAGGCTCCCACATATTTTGCAAAACGGGAGTGTAGTGGTAAGGGCCGATCCACTGTTTCCAGTTTATGGAATTACGATTACACCCAGCAATCAGATGAGAACATGGAAGGCGATGACAGGCCCATTTCCCGCACGTGCAAGTACCCCTTCTGATGTCCACGACTTGTGTGTTTCCGCCCTTTTCCACACCTTTCAACCTGTACCTACGCGTCTTTACGGAGAATAAACCACTTTGCCGGTTAAATGTTTCAACGTGGTGGGCGTTAGCCCTCTCAGTATTGGTTTCCAACATTCTCCTAGCTCGCAGGCAGAGTTCATGACCTTCTTGCATGCTTTCTAGAGCAGCGTTTCTCTCCTTGTTCACCGTCCTTACAGTTTTGTAAAAGAGGAATTCCATCATTGCGGTGACCGGTAGGAAGCGAGCTTGTCGAATGTTGCCATTGAAACTCTCCGTCACGTTGGTAGTGGCCTGGCCGTAACGAGCGTGGCCTGTGTCATGACAGATGGTCCACAAGGCAGGATTTATCTCCCGCAAATATGTCACCGCTTGGGGAGAAATGCGGGCAATATGTTTCATGTAAGCCTCGTGCTTTCTTATTTGTGGTGTTCGGCCTGCTAGCCACATGAACATCTTCAAGTCATTTCCCGGGTAATGTTTGGAGAAGTTGCTTCTCACATGGTGGAGGCAGTATCTGTGAACACCAAAAGGTTCAGTGAAGCCGTTGCGCTCGTCATTCACTGCAGCGAGGATCCCGGGGGCACGGTCCGATATAATACAAACGCCAAGTCTCTCTCGGCATACATGTATTCGTAGAAGACGTAGGAACCAGGACCAGTTCTCCGTAGTCTCCTCATCCACGAGGGCAAAACAAATTGGATATTGGTGGTTGTTAGCGTCCACTCCCACCGCAACCAGCAACTTTCCATTGTACTTTCCCTTGAGGAATGTACCATCAATTGAAATGACTGGGCGAGCGTGCTGCCAGCCATCAATCATCGCCTTCAGACACCAGAATGCGCGAACAAATACAGATTTGCCAATCTCAGTTTGATGTGGAACCGCATCAATCTCCATTACGCTCCCTGGATTTGTACTTGCCATGACAGAGAGGAACCGTGGTAACTCATTATAGGTTGTCTGCCAATTGCCATAAAGGGTCTCCATTGCAGCCATCTTCCCCCTCCACGCTTTGCTGTAACTAACAATGTGCTGGAACTCATCGTTCACCATTGTTATAATGTTTGTTACCCTAAGATTTGGGGTTTGTGAAATCTGTTGAAACGAACAAGTATTAACAATCAAAAGGACAAAAAATCAGTGTCAATAAGAGACAATAGGTTGTGCGACTTACGTGTGGAGCAACCAATGACCCTATCATTTTTGCTGAAATCTTCTTATGATCCTGTGTCGGCCTATCCAACAAGCACGTGTGTGTCTCAGGACATTCTGTGATTTCAAACATACCGTGCTGCTTTTTCTTCGCCGCCCTTAACTTCCACTTACAATCATAGACTGTACACTTGACTTTGTATTTTTGCGTAGTGCTTTTTTGCACAACAAAGTTCCGATTCATTTTAATATGTGCCTCCTTAACCGCCGAGATTAGAACCTCTTTGTTACGAAACATGGCTCCGACGCCTAACTCATCAACGGATGGATTGAACCCGTGGGACATCATAGTGTCCACATTGGACACTATCTCAGTCTCGTACTGCTGAGATCCAAACCATGCAGCCCTTGGTACATAAACAGACATATCGCGCGTCTGCAACGAGGTATTCCCCTCTCGGACTTCATCCGAGTCGGCTTCTGAAAAGTCTTCAGATTCTTCCTCAACCTCTTCGTCTGACAGATTCCAATCCGAATCGTCACTTGTAGTTAATGCTCTTTCCGTGGCATTTTCTTCATCTTCTTCGTCCCCGTGAAGTGCAAGATTCACAGCTGCACTTCTGTCTCGCGTTTGACGAGGCTGCGACAATTGTATGTCCTCCTCAGCAACTTCTGTATGCCCTACGGTCCCGTAGTTGTAGCCACTTTGGAATACGCTATTTGACCATCCGGCCATAGACCCCAACTCGCTTCCTCCATAGTCGCCACCGTAACCCCCACCACAGTTTCCTGCATAGTTCCCATCATATTGTTGGCTATCAAGAAATGTATGCGACTGCCCAGATTGTTGGGTCCATGGGGCTTCATAGGGTTGGCTTTGCTGAGCAACACTCTCAGCTTCAACAAACATCCATACGTCTCCCATCCCATACAAAAATCGTCCGGGGATGCTTAGCATCCTCCTCACATCGTCGTCCGACCTAATGGACTTTACAAAATATCCTGTTACGAGGTTACCGACACCAAGTCTAGGATATTTGAAACTGAGTTTCAAATTCCAGTGATGCCTACTTATGTTCATAACCTCATACACAATATCGTGTAACTCTTCCAATGTAGTGCCGAATTCGATAAACCTCATCTCTTTTGGATCAGCCGTATAGATAACATCGTTATCTTGCTTCACGATTTCACCGCCCCAGAAGATGTTCACGTTTACGTAGCTTGCCATTTTTGTGGTTGTGTGTTTTTGGGTGTTTGTGTGCTTCTCTAATTTTTGAAGAGTTTCAAACTGGGTTTGCTGTGTTTAGATGTGATTCAATATGCATGGAGAGCTGCAACATATAAAGAGAAACATACTGTGCATGAATAGTAGGCTAGCTAGTTGAATAATTGGTGCTTCACAAGTGTAATAATGCATAGGAGGTGACTATACGTATACTGTGCATGAGCAGGAGGAGTTATAATTGCTCCTTTCATAAAAGGGGTTTCAAGCACTTGTACGAAACAGAAGCATTTACATAAACTTATTGCTTATGGTGTTAAAACAATAAATAAACGGGATAAATAAACGGAATAAAAACTTCTCCTATTTATTTTTATTTAAATCAAATAAAACAATCAAAAAATTAAAAATAAATAGTTGATAAAATTTTAAAAATCTAAAAATAGTAGCAAAAATTTTTCTAATGAGAACAGTCGTATCTGATAATGCAGAGGTTCACATGATCAACAGTAGGGCATAAATTAAAGGTTCTGCAAAAAGAAAAGCTGCAGTTCACTAGTAATGCATTATTTTCAAGGGGAATCAATGAATCCTTCAATAACATATCAAACTGCAAGGACTTGTCATATCAAACTTTAAATATGAGTAGTCTACTCGCCCCTTTAAATTGCAGTTACTGTTCTTCTGTGCATGCATTACAAGTTTGACTGAAAAGATACAAGAGGTTCTGCAAAAAGACATGGTTCACATGTGTACAGCAATAAGCATGACATGATAGCTTGACAACACACTCCAACTCTACAGTAATATGCATGCTTTGTATAAATTACCTGCAAAAGAAAGCTGAAGAAAATTTCAAGATACCCTAGACAAAAATGCAGCAGAGACTTGTCATTTCGAAATTTTAAACATGCAAGAAGAGCAGTGCAGGGAGTTGCCATAATACAAATTTTGAATTATGTCATAACTGCAACTACTTTTGAATATACATAATATTACAACAATAATTCAATGTGGAGCTGTCCTATAAATATGTTCTCCCCCATACATTCAACACATACACTTCACTCAATTTGAGTCAATTTGGAAATGAGTCACTCAATTGATACATTTGGACGAAACGAGTCACCAACGTGATATTTATCCCATAAATAAACTTAAAGGAAACAGAAGCATTACATAAACTTAAACGAAACAAAAGCATTACATAAACTAAATTTACATAAACTTAAAGAAAATTACATATTGTTTTCAAATGAGAACATGACATAAGTTCTCAATCCTTGGTGATGTCCACAATATAGTCGGAACCATATTCTTCGGTTTCATCATCATCGTCCTCAGCGTCAACATCTCCCCAAATTGCCCAATAATCAGCTTCATCACGTGCATCAAGTTTAGCCTGCAATGCATCGCATTCTTGCTCAATTCCAGCCATGTATCGATTGTAGCGATCATCAGAAAATGTAACACCCAACGGACGAAGTCTGTCTTCTAAAAGTTTATCAACTTCAGGATAACGTCTGCCCTCATCCTCAACCTCCTGCTCTGTCGGCACCCAATCTTTGCCGTTTCGAGCTCTCCTAGTAGAAAACTTACGTTGCAAATAGTACGCATGATCCCGCTTGATCTCCAACGTCTGTGGTGGTTTGCTTTTAGGAGGTAATGCAGGTCGTTGGTTGTTTAGGTTGCTGCGCATCCCTCCCAACAATAGCTCCGGTTGTTGTCTTCTCTGTTGTTGCCGTTGCAGGCGTTTTTCGTATCCGGGGGACATTGGCCTTTTACCCTTTTCCATCTTGGTGCAGTTGAAGTAATGAAAGAAATATTATTTTCGATGTATTTTCGTAGTTGAAATGTTGAAATTGAGTTCAATTTATAAGGCAACTGGCCAAGGAATTAATGTTAGGCAAAAAATCTTAGTAATTGGTGCATGGAGAGCTGCAACATATAAAGAGAAACATACTGTGCATGAATAGTAGGCTAGCTAGTTGAATAATTGGTGCTTCACAAGTGTAATAATGCATAGGAGGTGACTATACGTATACTGTGCATGAGCAGGAGGAGTTATAATTGCTCCTTTGATAAAAGGGGTTTCAAGCACTTGTACGAAACAGAAGCATTTACATAAACTTATTGCTTATGGTGTTAAAGCAATAAATAAACGGGATAAATAAACGGAATAAAAACTTCTCCTATTTATTTTTATTTAAATCAAATAAAACAATCAAAAAATTAAAAATAAATAGTTGATAAAATTTTAAAAATCTAAAAATATTAGCAAAAATAGTAGGACTCGGAATCTTTCATTTTGGATGTAATACCATTCATAAAAAATGTGTGAAACTCAATATATAATATTTTCAAAATATCAATGAATCCTTCAATAACATATCAAACTGCAAGGACTTGTCATATCAAACTTTAAATATGAGTAGTCTACTCGCCCCTTTAAATTGCAGTTACTGTTCTTCTGTGCATGCATTACAAGTTTGACTGAAAAAGATACAAGAGGTTCTGCAAAAAGACATGGTTCACATGTGTACAGCAATAAGCATGACATGATAGCTTGACAACACACTCCAACTCTACAGTAATATGCATGCTTTGTATAAAGTACCTGCAAAAGAAAGCTGAAGAAAATTTTAAGATACCCTAGACAAAAATGCAGCAGAGACTTGTCATTTCGAAATTTTAAACATGCAAGAAGAGCAGTGCAGGGAGTTGCCATAATACAAATTTTGAATTATGTCATAACTGCAACTACTTTTGAATATACATAATATTACAACAATAATTCAATGTGGAGCTGTCCTATAAATATGTCCTCCCCCATACATTCAACACATACACTTCACTCATTTTATTGTTTGTCATTGCAACACTTCTTCTTTTAATCACTTCAATCACCCCAAAATGGATAAGGGCAAGGCACCAATGACCCCCGGCTATGAAAAACGCCTAAAAAAACAAGAGAGAAGACAACCGGAGCTATTGTTGGGAGGAATGCGCAGCAACCAGAACAACCAACAACCGGTCGTGCAACAAAAGCGTCGCCCACCAATGGGACGGATGGCGACGAATCAGCATCCAGGGGGGGCTCCAATGAGCCTTAAAGAGGAGATCTTACAGGAGAAACGTCGCCAGGCCGAAGAGCACGCTCGAGAGCTGGCCCAGATGAAATTCAACAACTCTTGCCGCAAGTTTACTACTAGGAGAATCAGAAAGGGCAAAGATTGGGTGCCGACATATCAGGAGGTATTAGACGAGTCCGAACGTTATCCTGAAGTTCAACAACTTTATTTTGACAGACTTCGTCGGTTGGGTATCCCATTTTCTGATGCTCGCTACAATCGATACATGGCTGGAATTACGAAAGAATGTGATGCACTGCAGAAGAAACTTGATGCACGTGAAGAAGCTGAATTTTGGGAAGTATGGGGAGATGTGCCAAATTTTCTTTATGATTGCAATGAAAAGCATACCTCGGTGGCCGCTGATGCTGAAGATGATGATGAAGATTATGATTCCGACTATTATGTCGACATAACTCAGGATTGAGAATATTAAAGACCTCGAACTTATCAAATGTACTTTTATTTGCAGTTTTTATTTTTGCAAATCAGAATGATATGAGCAATATCTATTTATATTAACCTAAACAAAATTATTCATATTACCGAAAAAACGACATATTTTAGTGCTTATTTTTTATTATTGTTAATCCAAGCATTACATAAACTGAGGGATGTGTAATTTAAAGGAAACACAAGCATTACATAAAATTAAAAGAACACAAGCATTACATAAAATTAAAGGAAACACAAGCATTACATAAAGTGAAAATAAAATTACATTTGATTAAAATAATTAAAATATTTGAAATGACAAGTCTCTGCAGTTCTTGTATCTTCTTGAGTCAAACTTGTAATGCAGTAGAACAGTAGCTGCAATTTAAAGGGGTGAGTAGACAACTCATAATTAAAGTTTGATATGACAAGTCCTTGCACTTTGATATGTTATTGAAGGATGCAGTTATTCCCCTTCAAAATAATGCATTTACAAGTGGCTAAAAATCTTTCCGGATCTGATAATAATTTTGGATTTTACAAGTCCTTTGGCTTTAAGTCTAATGCAGCATTACTTTCTGCAGAACCTTTACTTTATGACATACTGTTCATCATGTGAACCTCTGCATTATGAGATACTACTGTTGATCATGTGAATATCAGCATTATGGGATACAACTGTTGATCATGTGAATATCAGCATTATTTCGTTGCAATGTTATGCTATGCCTATAAATAGGTTCACATACAATATGCACAATGCACACACAACCATAGACCTCACACAAGATATAGTTCATCATAAATCATGAGTTACACACCAGGTGATCTGTTTGTTGCCATGGGTAGAAAATGGTGGTGTGATGATGACTTTACGTACTCTTTAAACCCTAATTTACGATACTCCCCTCAGTCGATTACCACCATGTTGAATGAGTGGGAGTGGCGTGTGCGTAGGCATGAAGTGTGCATGGAACGTTGTGCACTAGCTGGGATTCCGATTCCTAAACGAAGGGCTCGTACTATGCCTCGAGAAACGTCGCAGCAGCTGGAGGCCGCCCTCTTCAGAGCGAGAGAAGAGGAGAATCGCATGAATCTGCGACTGCATCGTCAGAGTCTATACGATGATGCTAGGATGTTTCGGGAAGAAGGGGACCGGTTTAAGGAACAACAATACCTTGCATTGGTCACCACTCCGGATTATTATTCTGATAGTGTAATGTCGTCCGAGGACGATTAAGTGGTCTGTAGTTTCGTCGTGATTGTTTTCTGCTTTTCAATTTAAGTCGTGTTATCGTTGTTTTAATATCTTCTATGAATAAAAGTGCTGTGTTTGATCAAATGCATTCGGGACAAGATATTACATGACGTTTTCGGATTAACAAAAATAAAACAATAACAATATTATTTATCTTTTATGAGCTTAAATATGAACTTAAATATTAAAATATTATATTTTAATATAAAATAATTTTGTAATATTATATCATTATATAATATAATATTATAAAATATAATAATATAAATTATCACAATTTCCCCTTTTTTTGAATATTTTATAAATTAAATAAACGAACTGAAAAGTGAAGAATTTTTGAGCAAACGAACAAACATTTTCCCTACTATGTTCGCCCGTGGGGGGGGCGAACATATAAGGAAAATTGTTTGTTGTTCGCCCCTGGGAGGGGCCTCCTGCAAAAATAATTTCTGTGGTGTTCGCCCCTGGATGTTTCGAATTAGGGTGGTTAGTTTTGTGAAGTGAAAAAAAAGGTGGTTAGTTTTGTAAAGAATGTGTTGTGGGTGGTCAGTAATTTGAAGGAGCCCAAAACAAATTACCAAAACAAGCAGGCAAGTGGCAAATGGCTGGGTGTACAACTCTGTTAATTAACCAAAACACAAATCAAAGAAGACCACACACGAACTTGACGCAAAACCAGAACTTGACCAACAGAGTCAACTAACCAGAAAACGAACTCAGTGCCAAATAAACCCAAAAACAGAGCAAGGAAAGCACTCGAAAATCAGCCAACTAAAACCACCACCGAACCCCGACTATAACTAAACTAAAAACTCAAAACTAATCAATCTTAAACTATCGAAACAAAACATAGAATCGGCAAATCCAACTCGGCAAACATGACTCAGTGAAATACAAAGCAACTCAGCTGCGACTCGGTAACACTCGGCCATCGAAACCCAGCAGACAAAATCGATAAAACTCTAAACTAAAGCTCGGAAACAACCCAGACACACAAACGAGAGCAAGGACTCGCAGCAAGAAACTAACGAACTCAAACAAAATACACCAAACTGCAGACTCCGAAAACAGAACCCAACCAGGAAACGAGCACAGACTTAGCTACTCGGACAAACACAGAACAAGATTCAGCAGTTTAAAACTCGGAACAAACTCAGAAATCAAATCAAAACCAAGCAGAATTAACAGGGTATTTGGACTCGGTGATTCGCTGAAAAACAAACAAAAACTCAATACATCCAACTCAACAATAAACGCAACTCAGAAAACTCGGTAATAACTCAGCACTGCACTCGTAAAAAGGAAAAAAAAAGAAAAACAGAGCAGGGGCTTTTATTTTTAATCGAAACAGGGGAGTTGGTGGTGTTGTTTAAATCGAAAATTGAGCTATTGATTTGAGATTTTAATTAATAAAGCAAAGCAATTACTTAATAATGCATAAAAACTGAAATAATTTTGGGGTTTTAAATTTAAACCCTAACACAAATTAATTTTGTGCTAGGATTTAGTTGACTATTCAAAAGCTCACAAATCTATACTAATCACAAGCTCAATGATTCTCCTTTTCCCAAAAGCTTAAAAGCATGTGGTGGTACTAAGAAGCATCATGTCACTTTTAGAACATAAATTAAAAAGACAATACAAGATTAAGCTAAAAGAGATTTGCATTGAAATTAAAAAGTATATACAAGCTTGGAAAAGAAATTGGGGCTAGCAAAATGTAAATCTATCTAAGATACTAACTATAGAAATGACTAGGTAGAAAAAGTGGGTAGGTAGCTAGGTTAGTCATTACAAGTAAAGAGAATGGGGTATTTATAACTAAAGAATTAGGGTTTAGGGGTAGGGTGGCTCAATCTTGACCATCCATGTGCCTTGTGTGTTGGGAAGATTGTGGCCCTCCATGTGTCCCTTACTTGCCAACTCTTTTTTTTTTTTTTCTTTTCCTTTTCTTCTTTTTCTTGCATTTTCTTTTCTTTCTTTATTGGGAAAATAGATTTTTTTGCCACCCAACTTATTATTTGTTTAGAAACCTACCACTAAATTATAATTTTTTTCTTTTTTGTCACTAATGTTAGGTTCGGACTTTTTTTTGTCACTAACGTTAGGTTCGGATTTGATTATTAACACTATGTTATTTTTTTAGTATTATTAAAATATAGTGTTGTCTATATCTTTATGCAGTGTCCTAGGTAGTTTACCTTGAAGGACGAGAGTTGGACACGCATTTTGAGACTCCAAAAAATTTCAAAAATTATTTTATTTTATTTTTTCTGAATAAAATTTAATGTTGGTTTTTTTTCCTTAAAAAAACGTTGGATTTTTTTTGTCACTAACGTTATGTTTTGATTCGATTATTAATAATATGTTATTTTTTTAGCATTATAAAAACATAGTGGTAGTCTGCAATATTATGGTGATATGATATGTGTCTATAAAATTATATACAGTCATCTATATGTCCCTTAGCTAGTTTACCTTGAAGTATGAGAGTTTAACAGGCATTTTAAGAACCTAAAAAATTTAGTTATATGAATTATTTTAAGACTCCACAAATATATAGTATCACTTGACTTTATAGTTCTTTACCACTACTTGTCACGTATTTTAAGGTTCCCACTTTTTATAAATATAGTTCCATAAGTTAATTTTGAGATTTCCTTTCTGAGTAAAAAAATCCTTACTCTCGTCTTCTAAGATAAACTACCTAGGACACATATGGAGTACTACATATAAAGATATAGACACATATCACTATTATATTGCAGACTACCGAAAAATAGATTTCCGAAAAATATCGTTTAGATTGTCGGAAAATTTAAATAAAGGTCTGATTTTAATTAAATATAATAAAATTTCCCAAAATGTCTCTTCAAAAGTTAACGATAACGGCAGAAGATAATGGAAAGGGTGCAAAGTGTCTACGGATTAAAAGTAAGGGGCTGCATAGTGTTCATTTCAAAACTATTAGGTGCAATGTGCAACATGCTAAAATCAAAGGAGTGACTATATAAATCTTTGTATTGAGAAACATGAATAATTATAAACTTAACTTAATTATGCAGATTATAAAGCTTCCATTTATTCCTTAATTATAAAATTAAGATGAATATATTGATGATAGAGTTTCCTCCGTCCTTAATAAAAATTGATAACTAGGTTAATAAATAATTAACTTTAAAGAAATACATCAATGAAGGAATACATATCTAGTCATAATTCAGTTACATTACTAAAATTAGATACTACAATTATTGACTATACTGAAAATTGATAATAAAAAGATATACGTGATAAATATCTATAATGGAATAGATTCTGTATTGATTTTATCACGGAATAGATTTTTCATTAATATAACCAAATATTTCATATAATAATAATATTTCATGTTTGGAATAAAAATTTATAAGTTTATGGATCTATTATCAAATCATTATTTGTATAGTTAAAATAATAAAATAATATTAGGTAATTGTTTCTAAAATATTTATAAAAGATATGTTAGGAATCAATAATTTTTTATGATAACATAAACATTTTGTAACATGTCTTACTTAGTATCTTTATCAAATTTCAGTTGTAATTGTTATATTTCTTGTCTTTGGGAATTGTCAACGGATGGGTAGAATAGGATGGCTAATTGTAAATATCAAATGCCATGTAATTTTATCTAAGTGAAGGACATTCAACTGATGAGATGTAACTATTCAACTGATGAAGACTGAACCATGTTTCAACTGATGAAAACCAAGCATTCAACTGAAGACAAAGTATTCAACTGATGATGCAAAGGAGTTCAACTGATGAGATTGGAACAACATTCAACTGATGAAGCTCGTAATTCATTCAACTGATGAAACTCATAATTCATTCAACTGATGAGAATAGCGCATCTTTCAGCTGAAGCTAAGAGCGGTTGAAAGTAATCAGAACTTTCAACTGATGAAGCAAAGAGCAGTTGAAAGCGACTAGAGCTCAAGTCTGACAAATCACATGGATTGAAAATTACATGGATCAAATTACACTAAAATAGACATGGAAGCCTAATTAGGAAAATAAAGAAGAAGCATAAACATACTTATCTCATGCAATGCAATCTGGATCAAATCAAGATGATGGTCAAAGATGAAGACATCTCAGAAAGCATGCATAAGACAAAGATGTGCAGCATTGTTTTTAGATTAGAGTGCATTTTGTAATCTAGCTAAAAGCTTTGTAAAACTTGGAGTATATAACCAAGTTAGAAGCATCAGTTGAACTTGTTCAAAATACTTAAGAGAAAATCTGAGAGTTAGAACTTGTTCTTGAGTGATGAACCAGCAGCTGTGCGAATTGTAAACAATCCACAGATTCTTCTATATAAAATCTCACGGGTGGATCATTCAATCCACCCGTATTTTTAATACTTGGTGTTTTTCTGTTTGTTGTGTTCTTAGTGTATTGTTCTTGAATCTTTTAAATTTGTAAAAGATTGTATTCAACCCCCCCCCTTCTACAATCTTTCTTATAGTTAGTGTAAAATAACAATTGGTATCAGAGCGAGGTTCCCAACAAACAGGGAAAAAGATCAACACTGCTAAAGAAAGATGGGAAAGAAGGATGCTGGAGTGAAGATTCTTGTTCTTGACAAAGACAACTACTTTCACTGGAAAGTGAGAATGCATTTGCATTTGTTGTCCATTGATGAAAGCTATGTGAACTGTATTGAGAAAGGACCTCATGTCCCAATGAAGGTCTGCACCAGTATGGGAGCTGATGGTGAAGATATGGTAGGTAAAATGATTCCAAAACCTATCCATGAGTATTCTCAAGAAGATACTGAAGAAGTGCACAAGGACAAGAAAACCATGAACCTTCTGTTCAATGGTTTGGATCAAGAAATGATTGATAGTGTTATCAGCTGCACAAGTGCCAAAGAGGTTTGGGACACCATCAGGACCATCTGTGAAGGGAATGAGCAAGTAAGAGAAAACAAAATGCAGCTTTTGATTCAACAATATGAGTCATTCCATTTCAAGTCTGGTGAAGGTTTGAGTGACACATTTAACAGATTTCAAAAACTGTTAAATGGTCCAAAACTTTTTGGAAGAGTATATCAAGTTAAGGATTCAAATTTGAAATTCTTAAGAGCTCTTCCCAAAGAATGGAAACCTATGACAGTCTCTCTCAGAAACACACAAGAATTCAAAGACTATACTCTAGAGAGACTGTATGGAACCTTAAAGACTTATGAGCTTGAAATGGAGCAAGATGAAGAGATTGAGAAAAGCCAAAAGAAAGGGCATTCATCTGTAGCTCTAGTTGCATCTCTTGATGATGCTGTCAAGGACAAGGGAAAGTCTCAAGTTGAAGAAACTGAGAAGTTGGTCAAAGAGGAGAGCTCAGAGTCAAGCAAAGGAAAAGGAAAAGAGAAAGATGTAGCTGATTCTGGTGAAGAAAGTGATGGAATTGCTGAGCATCAAGCCTTTCTGTCAAGAAGATTCTCCAAACTGAAATTCAAAAAGAATTTCAATTATGCAAAATCATTTAAAGGCAATCCCAAGTCTGATAGAAGCATGGTTGATAGATCAAAATTCAAGTGCTTCAACTGTGGGAATGCAGGTCACTTTGCAAATGAGTGCAGAAAGCCTAAAGTTGAGAAGAGGTCAAGTGAAAACATTGACTATAAAAAGAAATATTATGAACTTCTCAAACAAAAGGAAAGAGCATTCATCACAAAGGATGATTGGGCAGCTGGGGATGATTCTCATGAAGAGGAGGAGTTTGTCAATCTAGCTCTAATGGCCAACTCCACAGATCAAGAAGAAAACACTGGAAGCAGTAGTCAGGTATTCACTACAAACTTAGTTGAGTTAACTAAAGATGAATGCAATGCTACCATAAATGAAATGTCTACAGAACTGTATCATTTGCATGTTTCTTTAAAATCTCTCACTAAGGAAAATAGTTGGATTAAGGAGGCTAACACCTTTCTTAGTGACAGAAACAGTGCTTTAGAAGCTCAATTTATTGAGTTTGAGAAACTGAAAATTGAGTGTCAGACAGCCAAAGATGATCTCTTGGTTGTTCTGAAAAGAGAAGAGATCATAAGAAAACAGCTTGATAAGGAACAATAAATTATTGCTAAATGGAAATCTGGGAGAGATGTTTCCACTAATATCATCAACATGCAAGGTAGAGAAACCTTTGTGGAAAATGAATGGAAAAGGAATAAGAAAGTTCTTGAGATATCTGAGAACAGTTCAAGTGATGAGAATACTGATGATGATCATCAGTTGAATAGCAAAATCTCAACTGATGAGAGTCATCAGTTGAACAAAAACTCACCAGTTGACAAGAAAGTTCTCAAGAAGCTCAACAAGAAATATGGTCCTATTAAAAAGAACTTTGTTAAAGGAGAACATAGTTCTTCTGAGACAAGTGTTAGTGTTAACAACACTCTTAACTCCAGTAATAAGAACAAGAAAAAGTTGGATTCTAGTGAGCATAAATCAGAAGAGACTAAGAAGAAGAAGGGAAATAGAAATGGTAAAATAGGAGTTAACAAGCACACTAATTACACACCCAATGCTAGTGCTCCTAGGAAAACTTGCAGTAAATGTGGTAGTGTAAATCATTTATCTTCTAACTGTAAAACTGTGATTGCTCCTAATCTATCATTGCCTATTCCTATGACACCTGTTTCTCACATGAATTTATCTGCTATGAATATGATGCCTGGTTTATTGCCTCACAATTCATATTCTCAGCCTAGCATGCCATATATGTTCAATCCATATTTCAATGCTTTTAACATGCCTCAATTCCATTCAAATTTGCATGGCATGAACAATGTATGCATACCTCAAATGCCTGTGTTTAAGAACAATGTTGATGTTCCAATCTCTCAACCAAAACCAAAGATTGAACCAGTTCAATCCAAGGGAAAAGTTGAGAATGAGGGAAAAGCTGTCAAAACTAACAAATCTGGACCCAAAGCAATTTGGGTACCAAAATCAACTTGATCTGTTTGTGAAATGTGTGCAGGGAAACCACAAGAAGAATTTGTGGTACTTGGATAGTGGATGCTCCAGGCACATGACTGGTGATTCTTCCCTGCTCACAAAGTTTGTAGAGAAAGCTGGCCCTAGCATTACCTTTGGAGATGACAGCAAAGGATATACTCTGGGATATGGCTTGATTGCAAAAGAGAATGTCATCATTGATGAAGTTGCATTGGTGTCTGGTCTTAAGCACAACTTGCTTAGCATCAGTCAGCTCTGTGACAAAGGTTACAAGGTTAATTTCACTCCTGCAGCCTGTGTTGTCACCAAAGGAGATGACAACAATGTGGTTCTAATTGGACAAAGGAAAGGAAATGTGTATGTAGCTGACTTCAATTCTGTAAAGTCTGAATCTATCACTTGCCTTCTCAGCAAAGCAAGCTCAGATGACAGTTGGCTATGGCACAAGAGGTTATCTCATCTAAATTTCAAAACCTTGAATGAGTTAGTTAAGAAGGATTTGGTGAGAGGAATACCAAAGTTGGAATTCTCCAAGGATGGTTTGTGTGGAGCTTGTCAGCTATGAAAGCAAAAGAGAAGCTCTTTCAAAAGCAAATCTCTTTCATCAATTGTGAAGCCCCTTCAGCTCCTGCATATGGATTTATTTGGACCAGTCAACATAATGTCCATCTCAAACAAGAAATATTGCTTAGTGATTGTTGATGATTTTTCAAAATTTACTTGGACTTTCTTCCTGCATTCTAAGGATGAAGCTGGGAAAATCATCATCAATCATATCAAGGCATTAAACAACAATCCAGATGTCAAAGTTGGAAGGATAAGAAGTGACAATGGAACAGAATTCAAGAATTCTGTGATGAAAGAATTTTGTGAAGAAAAGGGAATTATTCATGAGTTCTCTGCACCAAGAACTCCACAACAAAATGGTGTTGTTGAAAGGAAGAATAGAACTCTTATTGAGGCTGCAAGAACCATGATTAATAAAGCTCAACTTCCAACCTATTTTTGGGCTGAAGCTGTGAATACTGCTTGTTTTACTCAAAACATTTCACTAATTACTAAACCTCATAATCTAACTCCTTTCCAACTCTTCAAAGGAAAGAAGCCAACAATTAGCTTTCTTCATGTATTTGGATGCAAGTGTTATGTTCTAAGAAATCAAGGTGAAAATCTTGGAAAATTTGAGGCCAAGGCAGATGAAGCTATTTTTGTTGGATATTCTAATGGAAAATCATTTAGAGTATACAATCTGAGAACCAACATTGTTATGGAATCAATTCATGTAGTTTTTGATGATAAGAAGATTCAAGGACTTTCAGATGAAGGATTTCATGATAATCTCAGATTTGAGAATGAAGGTGAAGGTGATCTATATGATAGTGATGATGATTGTGATGACACTATTCAGAATGTTGGAATTAATCCTGGAATTAATGTTCCAACTGATGATTCTCTGGTGCAAGAAACAACTGTTATTGAAAAGTCAACTGAAGCATCAATTGAAACTACATTGGAGGGATCAGTTGAAACACCTCAAGGATCATCAGTTGAAAGAATGTCTCAAAATTTCAATCAGTCTAGAAATAATGAGATGTCAAATTTAGGTAGAGCTTTCCAACATGGAAACCTGAACTTCAACAATGAAGCCACATCATCAAGGCAATCACTTCCACCACAAAGGAAATGGACAAGGGATCATCCTTTTGAGCTAATTATTGGAGATGCAAATGCATCTGTACAAACAAGAAGAGCAACTCAAGATGAGTGTTTGTATAGTGCATTCCTTTCACAGGATGAACCTAAAGTCATAGAAGATGCTCTCAAAGATTCTGATTGGGTCCTTGCTATGCAAGAAGAATTAAATCAATTTGAGAGAAACAATGTATGGAAGCTGGTACCCAAACCTAAAAACAGAACAATTGTAGGCACAAGGTGGGTATTCAGAAACAAGGTGGATGAGAATGGAGTTGTCACCAGAAACAAAGCAAGGCTTGTTGCTAAAGGATACTCTCAATCTGAAGGAATTGATTTTGATGAGACTTTTGCACCAGTTGCAAGATTGGAAGCAATAAGAATCTTCTTGGCCTATGCTGCTCATGCAAACTTTAAAGTTTATCAAATGGATGTCAAGAGTGCTTTTCTAAATGGTGAACTGGAAGAGGAGGTATATGTCAGTCAGCCTCCTGGTTTTGAAGATCCAGAATTTCCAGAGTATGTTTACTTTTTATTAAAAGCACTTTATGGACTAAAGCAAGCACCAAGGGCATGGTATGACACTCTATCTCAATTCTTGTTAGATAATCATTTTTCCAGAGGAACTGTGGATAAAACACTATTTTACAGAAATGTAAATGGTGCCTTTATTCTGGTTCAAATTTATGTAGATGATATAATTTTTGGTTCTACAGATGAGAAACTTTGCAAGAAGTTTGCTAATCTAATGAAAAGTCAGTATGAAATGAGCATGATGGGAGAGCTCACCTACTTTCTTGGTTTACAAGTTAAACAAGTAAAGGAAGGTACATTCATAAATCAAACAAAGTACATCTATGATTTACTTAAAAAGTTTGATTTAATGGATTGCAAAGAAGCTAAGACTCCCATGCCAACAGCCACCAAATTAGAGTTAAGTCCTAATGAGAAATTTGTGGACATCTCTAATTATAGAGGCATGGTTGGTTCTCTTTTATATTTGACAGCTAGTAGACCAGATATTATGTTTTCTACATGCCTTTGTGCTAGATTTCAATCTGATCCTAAAGAATCACATCTTATTGCTATAAAAAGAATATTCAGATATCTTAAGGGAACACCAAATCTTGGTATTTGGTACCCTAAAGACTCCGGATTTGATCTAATTGGATATTTAGATGCTGATTTTGCAGGATGCAAAATTGATAGAAAAAGTACAACAGGTACATGTCAATTTCTTGGTGATAGGCTGATTTCTTGGTTTAGCAAAAAGCAACACTCTGTATCAACCTCTACAGCTGAGGCTGAATACATTGCAGCTGGAAGCTGTTGTGCACAAATATTGTGGATGAGAAATCAATTACTTGATTATGGTTTAAATCTCTCAAAAATCCCAATATTTTGTGACAACACCAGTGCTATTGCTATAACTGAAAATCCAGTACAACACTCAAGAACCAAGCATATTGACATCAAATACCACTTCATAAGAGAACATGTGATGGCTGGTACTGTTGAAATGCATTTTGTTCCTAGTGAAGAACAAATTGCAGATATCTTCACAAAGCCTCTTGATGAATCCACATTCACAAGGTTAGTAAGTAAGTTAGGTATGTTGAATTACTCCTAATTTATAGTGAAGTTTTCTGTAATTTGGCAGCCAGAATTTAATTAATTTTGATTTGTCAAAATTAAGTAAGTTATAATTCTGGATAAAGTCTGTAATATTTCAACTGATGAACTAGTGAAATTGTTTCAACTGATGTTTGAAACAATATTCTTCTGCCTTTTTTTTCTTTCAACTGATGACATCAGTTGAAAACACTTTCAACTGATCATCATCAGTTGAACAGGAAGTTTAAAAGGGGTGCTTATTTCATCCGTTGAAAATATTATTGGATCTGAGCCGTTGAAATTTCTTTTGTCTCTCTCCTGCTTTATACACACGATCGTGTGTGTAATTTTTGTAGAGTTCAATAAGAGTAATTTCTTCTCAACGGTAATTTCTCAGCCAATCACAACAATTTTCTGAGAAAGTATTTAAGTGTTTTAATTTATTTTCATTTCTTTTCATCTCACTCTTTCGAATTCACAAACCCTCTACTCTCTCTCTGTGCAAACACAAGTTTTCTCTCTTCAAGCTTTTTCTGTAAACTGCAATGGCGCCAATGAAGAAATATACTGCACCAAGTGGGTTCATCTATGAGAAGAACAACTTCGCTTCTTTTGTGGACACAAAGGCTGTGAAAGAGACAGAGTTTCAAAGGATGATGGAGTTCATCAAAGTCAGCCAACTCTCTCATGCTATGCTTGCAACTCCTACTATCTATCATGAAGTAGTGGAGGAAATGTGGACTTCTGCAGAGTTCAATAGTGAGGATGAAACTTTAACCTTCTCTATTAAAAATAATATTCATACTGTTAATTCTGATGTTATGAAAGCATGTTTTAGCATTCCTGATGACACTGTTTCTTCTTTGCCTAGTGACATTCAGTTGATTAACTTACTTTATGCCATGAATTATGTTCTGCCAACTGATGCCTTAGGTAAAATAGAAAGGAGAGGTCTTAGGAGAGAATGGAGTTATCTTTGTGATGCTTTTATTAAGTCATTCTCTGGTAAAATCAGTAATTTTAATGCTATTACCTCTCAGATTTTACAAATGCTTTACATGTTCTTGACTAATGAATATTTTAATTTTGGTGGTTTGATGATCCAAGAGATTGGGGAGAAACTAGGTGATAAAACTGATAGACCTAGGAATATATATTATGTTAGATTTCTCATGATGCTAGCTAATCATCTTGATGAGAAGCTAGTTATCACTAACCAGGAAGCCAAGCTTCCCAGTTTTGTGCAGGAGAATAGAGTCTTTAAAGATCTCTTAAGGATGAATCTCTATCCCTCCTTGGATGTGGTTTATCTGCCAATCATGGAGCCTGGAAAAGAAAAGGAGGTACATGGCTATCCTACTACTCTCTCTCAACCATCATCTTCTTTACTTTCTGCCATCAGGGCTGTTGAAGAGGCCCATCAACAGTCCACACAAGTGGCACAACCCTCTAAATCCAAGTCTACTACACCAACCTCAGGTGCCTCCCAAAAGGCATCTGTTGTAAAATCCAAGAAACAAAAACCAGAGGGCGGTGTGATTGGAGAAGGTGAGGGGGAGGGAAAGGGTGAAAATCAAAGAAGCCCTAAGGATAAGGATGGTGAGAAGAGTGATGCCCTGCCTAGCCACTCTGCAGTCTCCCAAAAGATTGCAGAGCCTAAAAAGGATTCAAGCTCATCCCTAGCAGCATCCTCCCAAAAGGATGTTGCTATTGAAAACAGTCCCCATCCAGGGACACAACTAAAAAGGGGGAGGGACACCACTTCTTCACCAATTAAGGCCTATGGGAGAAAGAAGCTGATAAGTTACAAGGTAAAGCACATTGCACACACTTCTTCTCAAAGTCAGATTGATGTGACTCCAATAAATGTGGAGTCACAACCCCCTTCTTCCTCTCAACAAATTACACATATACATGATCTTACTATATCTACTATTCAAACACTATCCCCAACCTCCTCTGTGGATGTGGGATTAGTTCACACCACACTTGTAAATTCTCCATCTTTAGATTTCTTGGAGAAGCCCCATTCTGAGATTGATCATCATCATTTTGATGATTTGTTGGATCAATCTCATCAAATTTATTCTTCTGTGACAATGTGTTCTGTGGACTTACATGCAAAATCAATCACCACAGACTCAACTGTCACAGCTTCTAAACCTATTTCTTCATTTTCTTCAACTGATCTCCTTCATCAGTTGAATAGTGTTTATCCTTCAACTGATCTGCTTAACAGCTCTCATCAGTTGAATGTCTCCACTGCTCATGTTTCAACTGATGTCCCTCATCAATTGACAACTGCTGCTATTTCAACAACTCTACCATTCTCTACAGCAGTTGATCACATGGTGGCATAAACACTTTTAGGACTGAGTGAAGTGAGTTCTGAAGTGGAGAGGCAGCCTAGTGAGCTGGCAAAAGGAGAGGGAGTGGAGAGTCTGGCTATTTCTTCAAGCCAGGAAAAAGGAGAGGAAAAGAGTGACCCTTTACTAAGGGTAAGTAAGGGAGAGGTAAGGAGTGTGGTGAGCCAAGGGGAGCCCTTGATGCAAGAACAGAGAGAAAATGAGAGAAATGCAGGTGTCAATGAAGGGTTTAGTGAACAAGAATTTCAAGCAGAATACAGATCCATATTGGATAGTGTTTCACTAGACACCGAGTTTTTTACTCATGGGATGTCTTCTATCCAAGCTTTTGCAAGGATGGATAATCAAGCAGCTGAGAGGAGTCTAAATCTGATTTACACTTCATCATCTATGCTTAGAGCAAAGGAGGCACTTACAACCCTGCCTGCCAATGCTGGAGATGATTTTCACTATGATGACAGTGATGAAGACCTCAATGATGCACTTGAGGAATCTCTTGGTGAACAACCTACAACTTCGCTTCCCTCCTAGCTCTCCATTCAGTCTGCCAATGCAGCTGCAGTCAGCATGGAGCTACAAAGGCAAGTCTCCTCCATTCTCCAACCTCAAGCTGGGTCCTCTTCTCCATCTATCTCAGCCACTATTGCCAGTCAGGCTCTGGATAATCTCAAACTCCACAAGTATCAATCTCTCCACTTTCAGAAGGAGGTAGAGCATCTCAACTCTCTCATCACTTCTGTCAAGACTGATCTCACCAAACAGATTGATGAAAAGACTCATGCTCAAGTCAAGTCTGCAATATTTGCAACTGAGAAAAAGCAAGTTCAGTTGGAAAAGCAAGTGGAGGCTCTGGAAGAAAATGTCCACATTTTAAATTCTAGGATGGAAGAGATGCTCCAGCATCAAAGAGTGCGAACTGGACTTCTCCAACATCTTCTTCTGGCTTCTGGTATTTCTCTCTCCAGTTCTTCCACTACACTTGCTGCTAACAAAAAGGGGGAGAAAGAACCCTTGCCTACTCCTGCAGAGTTAGTAAGCAGAATTCCTCCTCCTTTCCATACTGAGAAAGAAAAGAAAAAATTTGAAAGACTTGCAGTTCTGGATTCTATTGAGAGGAGAGTAGCTCTATTGGGAAAGAACACTTCTGCAACCTCTCAATCTTCATCTGCAGCCACCACTTTTCCCACAACAACTACAATTCTCAGGGTGATCACACCTGAAATTGTTATTCCTTCCAAGAAAGAAAAGGGTGAGCCATCATTTTTGAATGAGTTCAAGGCCATCCTATTCCCAAACAGTTGTGGTTACTCCAGGCCTGGAAAAGACTCAAGCTCAATCTACTTTCCACTAGCCAGGCCTGACAAGAATGAATACAAGCTTTTGGGCCAAGAAATTAAGACCTACAAAGACTCTACAGATGTGGCCCTGAAATCTCACTTTGCCATCATCTACAGAGAAGGCCAAAAGCTGTTTCTTGGAACTGGCCATCCTCACTACTCATTTGCAAAAGCTGAAGAGGTGGCCAGAGAATGTGAAAGAAAGGAGTATGAATCTCAACTCTCCTTGAATCAAGAAATAAAGGTTGATGAAAGGTATGCTATTGAGCTAGAAGAGGAGTTGGCAGCTGAGCATCAAAATGAGAAAAGATTGACTCTTGAATCTTCTCCAAAGAAAAAGAGAGTCAAATCTAGATCTAAGATGCCTGAGGCAGCCAAGAGAAGAGAAGAAGTGCCTGAAAAGCCTATCACAAAGCCTTCTTCTCCAATCAAGGACACCACAGTGGTACATCCAGATGTCAACTTCCATGATGAGCCAATAATGCCAAAGGAGGAGCCAATTGTCTTGGAAGATATCCCAATTCCAGCTTTTCTTGTTCAAGAAACTTCCAAGCCAAAGAAGAAAGGCAAGTCTGTGGCTAAGAGGATGGCTAACCCTCCTAAACCTCCAAAAGAACCTGAAAATCCAGATGACTATCTTGTCATTGCCAATATTGAAGAAATCTCTGAGTTGGAGCTGGAGCTGGATGACCTTCAAGAAGTAAGAGGAATAGAAGCAACTTCCAAATTACCTGAAAGATTGGTATTCTCCTACAAAAACAAGGGTGATGTCATCTGGCCTCTTCACAGAGTTCTGAATTCGGAGGGATTCAGCTCTTTAACAAAGATATATGCTTCCATGAAGAGGACAGGAGGATTTACACCACCTGCAAAGCAAATGGTACTAAAGAGAATCCTTGAAATCAGGAAGGAATGGTCCTTAGATGTTAGTCTGCAGAGAAGGCTGAAAATCCCCTACAATGGAAAGAAAATTCACCATGAACCTACTCCAATCATGGAATTTAGGGACAATCAAGGTGTTAGGAGATTTTTCAGACCTAAAGATCAACTCAAGGTTGCTAGCTTCAATACTCTGAAGACTCTCCAATCCAAGCTCAACAGGCAAGACAGTGATGAAGAATGGTTCTACAGGATCTTTCAGAAACAGATTGATATTCTTGAAGAAAAACTTAAGTCCAGAAGAAGAAGATCTTCTAGAAACAAGTAACTGCTCAATCTAGAGGAGCATAATCATCTGTAAACTTTTCTAACTCTTGTATTTAATTTCTGTATTTTATTTTATTAATGTTTTATTATCATCAAGTGTAGAATTTATGTCTGCATCTTCTCCAGTCATAAATTGGGGGAGATTGTTAGGAATCAATAATTTTTGATGATAACATAAACATTTTGTAACATGTCTTACTTAGTATCTTTATCAAATTTCAGTTGTAATTGTTATATTTCTTGTCTTTGGGAATTGTCAACAGATGGGTAGAATAGGATGGCTAATTGTAAATATCAAATGCCATGTAATTTTATCTAAGTGAAGGACATTCAACTGATGAGGTGTAACTATTCAGCTGATGAAGACTGAACCATGTTTCAACTGATGAAAACCAAGCATTCAACTGAAGACAAAGTATTCAACTGATGATGCAAAGGAGTTCAACTGATGAGATTGGAACAGCATTCAACTGATGAAGCTCGTAATTCATTCAACTGATGAAACTCATAATTCATTCAACTGATGAGAATAGTGCATCTTTCAACTGAAGCTAAGAGCGGTTGAAAGTAATCAGAACTTTCAACTGATGAAGCAAAGAGTAGTTGAAAGCGACTAGAGCTCAAGTCTGACAAATCACATGGATTGAAAATCACATGGATCGAATTACACTAAAATAGACATGGAAGCCTAATTAGGAAAATAAAGAAGAAGCATAAACATACTTATCTCATGCAATGCAATCTGGATCAAATCAAGATGATGGTCAAAGATGAAGACATCTCAGAAAGCATGCATAAGACAAAGATGTGCAGCATTGTTTTTAGATTAGAGTGCATTTTGTAATCTAGCTAAAAGCTTTGTAAAACTTGGAGTATATAACCAAGTTAGAAGCATCAGTTGAACTTGTTCAAATTACTTAAGAGAAAATCTGAGAGTTAGAACTTGTTCTTGAGTGATGAACCAGCAGCTGTGCGAATTGTAAACAATCCACAGATTCTTCTATATAAAATCTCACGGGTGGATCATTCAATCCACCCGTATTTTTAATACTTGGTGTTTTTCTGTTTGCTGTGTTCTTAGTGTATTGATCTTGAATCTTTTAAATTTGTAAAAGATTGTATTCAACCCCCCTTCTACAATCTTTCTTATAGTTAGTGTAAAATAACAAGATATGAAAATAGTAATGACTATATAATTAAATTTTTCGGCGTCGCCTAACGGCGACCCCTCGTATCTTAAATAAAATAACAAAAAAATTATAATAAACTGTATGCAAAAAATTTTATTCTTAAGTTATTTAAATGACAATATGCTCATTTGTCAAAAATGTTGTAAAATAAAAATATGCTCATATCATTTTGGCCCGTGCTACGCACACAGGTATGATTTTTTATTTTTTTATCAAGTTAACCTATACTTTTTTTTATTAAGAAACAGTATGATATGAGATATAAGTTACGAAAGGCAACAAACGTAAGAATCAAAATACTCGAGTTATGTTATTGGCGATCAGTACGTTAAAAACGTTAAAGATAATATACACGAATTCGATTGAAAAAAATAATCACCCAACAGAATTTATAACGACGCGGACTATATAAATATTTGTATCTAGAAACATAAATAATTTTAAACTTAACCTGATTACGCAGATTATAAAACTTCCATCCATTCCTTAATTATAAAACTAAGGTGAATATGCTGTGATGATAGAGTTTCTCCTGTCCTTAATAAAAACTGATAAATAAGTTAAGAAATAATTAACCTTAAAGGAATACATTAATAAAGGAATACATATGTAGTCATAATTCAGTTACATTACTAAAATTATATGCTACAATTATTGTCTATATTAAAAATTGATAATAAGAAGATATACGTGATAAATATCTATAATGGAATAGATTCTATATTTATTTTATAACGGAGTAGATTTTTCATTAGTATCATTAACATAACCAAATATTTAATATAATAATAATAATTCAAATTTGGAATAAATATTTATAAGTTTATGATCTATTATCAAATCATTATTTGTATAGTTAAAATAATACAAAAATATTAGGTAATTGTTTCTAAAATATTTATAAAAACATGAAAATAGTAATGACTATATAATTAAAATTTCTCGGGGTCGCCTAACGGCGACCGCTCGTATCTTAAATAAAATAACAAAAAATTATAATAAACTGTATGCAAGAAATTTTATTGTTAAGTTATTTAAATGAAAATATGCTCATTTATTAAATTTTTATTAATATAAAAATATGCTCATAGCATTTCGCCCCGTGCTACGCAAACGGTTATGATTTTTTTTTTTATCTAGTTAGCCTATACATTTTTTATTAACAAACAGTATGATATGAGATATAAGTTATGAAAGGCAACGTATATATTACTCAAAATACTCGAGTTCTGTTATTGACGATTAGTACGTTGTACATGTTAAAGATAATATATATGAATGTCGATTGAAAAAGTTAAAATCACGCAACAGAAATTATAACGACGCGGACTATATAAATCTTTGTATTTAGAAACATAAATAATTCTTAATTTAACCTAATTATACAGATTATAAAGCTTCCATTCATTCCTTAATTATAAAATTAAGGTGAATTGAATATGCTAACGATAGAGTCTCCTCCAACCTTAATAATAATTGATAAATAGGTTAAGAAATAATTAACCTTAAACGAATATATCAATAAAGAAATGCATATGTAGTCATAATTTAGTTACATTACTAAAATTATATGCTACAATTATTGCTTATATTGAAAATTGATAATAAACAGATATACGTGATAAATATTTATAATGAAATAGATTCCGTATTATTTTTATAACAAAATAGATTTTCATTAGTATCATTAATATAACCAAATATTTAATATAATAATATTTTTTTCGACAGAATATAATAATATTTTTAATGTTTTGAATAAAAAATTATAATTTTAAAGATCTATTATCGAATCATTATATGTATAGTTACAATATTAAAAAAATATTTGGTAATTTTTTCTAAAATATTTATAAAAGACATAAAAATAGTAATGACTATATAATTAAAATTTCTCGGGGTCGAGGTGACCCCCTCGTATCTTAAATAAAATAACAAAAAATTATAATTAATTGTATGTTCAAATTTTATTATTAAGTTATTTAAATGAAAATATGCTCATAGCATTTTGGCCCGTGCTACGCACACGGGTATGATTTTTTGTTTTTTTTATCTAGTTAAGCTATATATTTTTTATTAACAAACAATATGATATGAGATATAAGTTATGAAAGGTAACGTATGTAAGAGTCAAAATAATCGTGTTATGTTATTAACGATCAGTACGTTGTAAATGTTAAAAATAATATATACGAATTCGATTGAAAAAAATAAAATCACGCAACAAAAATTATAAACGCGGACTATGTAAATCTTTATATTTAGAAACATAAATAATTATAAACTAAACCTGATTATGCAGATTATGAAACTTCCATCCATTTCTTAATTATAAAATTAAGGTGAATATGCTGATGATAGAGTTTCCTCCCGTCCTTAATAAAAATTTATATATAGGTTAAGAAATAATTAACCTTAAGGGAATACATATGTAGTTATAATTCAGCTACATTATTAAAATTATATATATGCTACAATTATTGCATATATTGAAAATTGGTAATAAGAAGATATATGTGATAAATATCTCCAATGGAATAGATTTTGTATTGATTTTATAACGTAATAGATTTTTCATTAGTATCATTAATATAACCAAATATTTAATATAATAATAATATTTCAAGTTTGGAATAAATATTTATAAGTTTATGGTTCTATTATCAAATCATATTTGTATAGTAAAAATAATAAAAATATATTATGTAATTGTTTCAATATTTTTTTATAAAAACATGAAAATAGTAATGACTATATAATTAAAATTTCCAAGGGTTGGGTTGCCTAACGGCAACCCTTTGTATCCTAAATAAAATAACAAAAAATTATACTCCCTTCGTCCCATTTGACCTCATTTCCTTTTTGGGACGTCCCAAAAAGAATGAACCTATCATATTTACTATTTTTGAACACTACTTTTCACTATTACACTCACTACCTCTCTATTTTATACTCTTTTTTGTTAAACAAACACTATAACACCCACTACTTTTCTCTACTATCTATTAAAATATTGATAGGTCCCACCACTTTACCCACTTTTCAACTAAACTTACTCTTTTTCACTACCTTTTTCTTAGGGCTCATTTGTTTGTGGCTTATTATTGCTGAATAAGTAATCTCCGTGAAAGTCAAATAAAGTCACTTAATATGGGACGGAGGTAGTAACAAATTGTATGCACGAAATTTTATTGTTAAGTTATTTAAATGTAAAAAATGCTCATTTATCAAATTTTTATTTATATAAAAATATGCTCATACCATTTCGGCCCGTGCTACGCACACAAGTATGATTTTTTTTTGTTTTTTTTATCTAGTTAACTTATACATTTTTTATTAACAAATAGTATGATATGAGATATAAGCTATGAATGGTAACGTATGTAATAGTCAAAATACTCGAGTTATATTATTGACGATCAGTACGTTGTAGATGTTAAAGATAATATATACGAATATCGATTGAAAAAAATAAAATCACGCAACAGAAATTATAACGACGCGGACTATATAAATCTTTGTATTTTGAAATATAAATAATTCTTAATTTAACCTGATTATACAGATTATAAAGCTTCCATTCATTCCTTAATTATAAAATTAAGGTGAATATGCTGACGATAGAGACTCCTTCGTCATTAATAAAAATTGATAAATAAGTTAAGAAATATTTAAACTTAAACGAATACATCAATAAAGGAATACATATGTAGTCATAATTCAGTTACATTACTAAAATTATATGCTACAATTATTGCCTATATTGAAAATTGATAATAAGCATATATACGTGACAAATATTTTTAATAGAACAGATTCTGTATTGTTTTTATAATGGAATAGATTTTCATTAGTATCATTAATGTAACCAAATATTTAATATAATGATAATTTTTAATGTTTTGAATGAAAATTTATAAGTTTATAGATCTATTATTAAATCATTATTTGTATAATTAAAATAATAAAATATTAGGTAATGTTTTCTAAAATATTTATAAAAGACATGAAAATAGTAATGACTATATAATTAAAATTTCTCGGGGTTGCCTAACGGCGACCTCTCGTATCTTAAATAAAATAACAAAAAATTACAATTAATTGTATGTAAAGTTTTTATTGTTAAGCTATTTAAATAAAAATATGCCCATAGCATTTTGGCCCCTGCTACACACACGGGTATGATTTTTTGTTTTATTTTATCTAGTTAAGCTATACATTTTTTATTAACAAATAGTATGATATGAGATATAAGTTATGAAAGGCAACGTATGTAAGAGTCAAAATAATCGTGTTACGTTATTGGCGATAAATACGTTGTAAATGTTAAAGATAAAATATACGAATTCAATTGAAAAAAAATAAAATCACGCAATAGAAATTATAACGACGTAGACTATATAAATCTTTGTATTTAGAAACAGAAATAATTTAAAATTTAACCTGATTATGCAGATTATAAAGCTTCCATCCATTTCTTAAATTATAAAATTAAGGTGAATATGATGATGATTCCCTTTATTTACACAACCAAAAAATTATTCCGAAGGTCTACAAGAAGATCAAAAAATAAGAGATTTTATTAAGAATTATGTAAAAAAAATCTGAAAATTTCCTCTGGCCGTCCTTAATAAAAATTGATAAATAAGTTAAGGAATAACTAACCTTGAAGGTTTACATCAATAAAGGAATACATATTTGGTCATAATTCAGTTACATTACTAAAATTATATCCTACAATCATTGTCTATATTAAAAATTGATAATAAGAAGATATACGTGATAAATATTTATAATGGAATAAATTATGTATTATTTTTATAATGGAATAATTTTTCATTAGTATCATTATTATAACCAAATATTTAATGTAATAATAATTTTTTTATGTTTGGAATAAAAATTTATAAGTTTATAGATCTATTATTAAATCATTATTTGCATAATTAAATAATTAAAAATGTTAGGTAATTTTTACTAAAATATTTATAAAAGACATAAAAACAGTAATGACTATATAATTAAAATTTGCTCGTATCTTAAATAAAATAACAAAAAATTATAATTAACTGTATGTAAAATTTTTATTGTTAAGTTATTTAAACTTCTGATATGCTCATTTATCAAATTTTTATTTAAATAAATATATACTCATAGCATTTTGGCCCGTGCTATGCACACGAGCATGATTTTTTGTTTTTTTATCTAATATATAAAAACTTCCTAATTAGAAGTTAAAATTGTGGAATGAAAAAATACTCTATTAATCGAAAATCATAACTGAAATCTTAATTTGAAAATTGAATGTGGTGAAATGGAAACTGCACAAATTATACGAAAAAACATTGTAGTAATATATGCCAAAATTAGTGAAAATTAAATTAAGTTTGATTACGTTTCCTTATTTGCATGTGAATTATAGCTTGCGAGATCCATGTATTTGGAAATTTAAAAAATCTAATATATAAAAACTTCATCATCAAGAACTAAAATTGTGGAGTTAAAAAGTGTTCCATTGATATGAAATCATATAAATAAAGTCTAGATTTGAAAATTGAATGTGGTGAATATGGAAACCAGTATATATATTAGAAAAAAGAATTGTAATAATAGTTGTCAAAATCAGCGAACATCAAATAAATATCGAATACCTTTTTGTATTTACATATGAGTTATAGCAGGTTAGACCTATTTATCCGAAAATTTAAAAAGTTAAATATATAAAAACTTACTTATCAAGACCTAAAATTGTAGAGTGAAAAGATACTCTATTAATAATGCAATTATAACAAAAAGTCTTGATTTTAAAATTGAATATCACTACGACATAGATGACTTTTCCCAACGTTTTAGCATGCTGTTGCCGATGCTAATTGTTGCCGTAGGTATGTTTATTCTTCTCAATTACAACAATATTTTAAAGTGTTACCATAGATATTAAGAATTGTTGCCAAAAATTTATATTTATTATTTTATTTTATAATAGGATTTATAAAGTAATAAAATTAAAATTTTCAAATAAGAATTTTAAATGTTATGAAAAGTAAAATTCTGAAAATCTAGAAATAAATCTACTTATACGAAAGTCTAGAATAAAATCCGGATAAACAAAAAATTTTAAAATTTATTTGGTATACTATCTTTATTTTAGTAATGTTAAAAAATAAATAAGAATTTAAAATTTATTTAATGTATCTTTTATTTAATATTAAATTTATAATAAATAATAAATATGATAATTAAAATAAAAAACTTACAACTACATTATACAAGATGAAATGTTGAGCGGTCTTTTTTCCCAAAACAAAATTTTGGTTACTTTTAGTTTCCTTCTCAGACTCGCTCTCTCTGTCGTCTCTCTCTCGAGCTCTCCGTCTCTCTCTCTATCTCTCTGGACCCCCTCTCTCTCTCGAGGTCTCGCTCTCTCCACACTCTTTCTCGAACAAAACTCTATCACGAAGAACAAATCGAATAATTGGTATTTGAATACCCATTTTTGTGGCTTCAATTAAAAGGCTGTTATTGTTTACTTTATGATTTTGCAGGTGATTAGAGCTTCAGATTGTTGCTTCAACTCTTCTTCTTCGATTAATTGGTAAATCTATACACATTTACACTTCTGCGATTAATTAGGGCTTTGTCCTCTTAAAATATCTTTTATTTTGATTTTTCAGTGGTGATTAGGGCTTCTTATTTGGGGCTTCTATTGTAGAGCTATCATTAAGATAAATTGGGGTTTTTTCCGTCACTAATTCATATGTATAGTGCTATGATGAGTTATGGTAGGCTGCGACTCTGCTTAGTTTTTTTACTTTGGCGCACCTACTGCGATTCCAAAGGAAGAATTTTACACAGGGCTCTTGGATGGTTTGCGTGGAAATATATCATTCTGATTATATTAGGATAATATAGATGCGTTAATAAAAACATGTAATAATGTGAATGTATTGATTTTCCAATCACCTTTGAAACTGAATGAGGAATTCCTGTATATTTACCATAAGTCTTTGAGTTCATTCCTTGGCTGTTTATGCTCAAAATTGTATTAGTTAATTGTGCTATAGCATAACCTGATTTATAAGCTATTGTATATCTTAACTTACTAGGATTTAAGGAGACGCTCTATATCAGAACACTTGTACCTTGATATGTTTCTAGATGTGTGTTGATTTACTATGCTATATTCTTTATAAACTTCTTACAGTCTCTTGGCTTTCTGGTTGAGTAATATATGGTTTAAAAAGTTAAGATGTTATATGCTTCATTCTAAGTTTACCTATTTATTACAGAATAAATGCCTTGTTTTGCTAAGAAGCATCAAGAATATTGTGATTCTTAAGTTAATACAGGGGAGCACATCCTATACATTTCGAGGCGACACATATCATGTTATTTTATATTGATTTACGTAATATTGTTTGATAAAGTTGCTTAAGGAGGTATAAGCTTATATTCATCTTTATCTAGTAGGAAAGTCAGTGGTATCCATAAGTTTATATTTATCTTTCTATATTTTCTTCACTGAGCTAAGATGATAATGTCTCCTAGTTTATGTTAAAACATGTCATAGGTCAGAAGAACAATTTTGGTCCAAGTCGAGTGAGAATGATGATGAAACTTTAAATGAAGAGGGACAATCAAAGCATAGCACTCTGATGGTGCATCTGATGGTGTCTAGCAGACTAGTAATCTGGTAGGAGAAATATGTTATATTTTTCACTTACGGCACCATTTTTATCTCTCTTGCAGGTTATGAAATATGTGCCTTAATGGTATAATGGATGCTCATCTCTGCTACTTTAAACACGTATATATGTATATATGAATTGTTCTATCTTTCATGCTCTGCCTAGTTAGTAAATTATTAGTTAATCTTCCCTTGTATATTGTCTCCATATATTCAATGTAACATAACATCTTTCTTTTCTTATTTTAATGATTTCTTACTCGATTTTGTAGAGAGACTGAATCCAGACCACTGGAGGCTTAGGGTGAGACGATGACATGATGGAGAGGATGGAGCTTGAACTTTTACTATTTATTTTTTAAATTTCAGTTAATTGTGATACTTTAACACTTGTTTTGCTGGTTGTGGATACACCATTGTGGGGTGTTTGGATTTTGAAATTGTTAAATTTGGTTACGAGGATTTTCTTGTTTAGCAACTATATGAATCATGTTTTATATTTATTATTAGCACTGGTTGTGAGCCGACTTGATAGTCTACCCCACACAGTAGTGGGACCCACCAAACAGTGGACCTAATATATGGACCCACTGCTTGGTGGGTCCCACATTTTTTTTCAAAATTGTGCCTTTTTGGCAACAGAATTTTGGATGTTGCCTTTGGATATAAACTGTTGGCTTTGCAAGCTACGGCAACGCCAAAAATACTAACAGCCATAAACTGTTGCCATAGAAAATTTTCAGTCTGCTGCAACAGTTTTTGGGCTTTTGACAACATATTGATAATGTTGCTGAAGGCCATTTATGGCATAGTATATAATGAACATGGAAATCGCATAAATTAAACGAAAAAGTATTGTAATAATAGATGTCATAATCAGTGGAAATCAGATGAAGTTTGACTTCCCTATTCGCATATAAGCTATAGCAGTCCAGATCCATGTATCGAAAGTTTGAAAAATCTTGTATACGAAAACTTCCTTATCAAGAGCTATGATTATGGAGTGAGAAAAGATTCCATTAATTTGAAATTATAACAAAAAGTCTTGATTTGCTTATCGAATATAGTGTATATGGAAGCCACTATATTTTATACAAAAATGGAATGTAATAATAAATGCCAAAATCATTGAAAATCAAATAAACTTTGACTATGTTTCCTTATTTACATGTAAGTTATAGCAGGATAGATTCATGTATCTAAAAATTTAAAAAGTCTAATATATAGAAACTTCCTTATTAAGAGTTAAAATTGTGGAGTGAAAAAATACTCCGTTAATCGGAAATTATAACAAAAAGTCGATTTGAAAATTGAATATAATGAAAATAGAAACCGCACAAATTATACAAAAAAATATCGTAGTAATAAATGCTAAAATAAGTGGAAATTAAATTATATTTGACTACGTTTCCTTACTTGCGAGTTATAGCAGTCTATACGCATGTATCGGAAAATATAAAAAAAATTAAAATATAAAAACTTTATTATCAAGAGCTAAAATTGTGGTGTTAAAAAGTGTTCCATTGATTAGGAATTATAACAAAAAGTCTTGATTTGGAAATTAAATGTATTGAATATGAAAACCAGTATATATTATACAAAAAAAGAGTGTAATAATAACGGCTAAAATCAGTTAAATCAAATAAAATTTGACTATTTTTCCTTATTTAAATATGGGTTATAGCAGGCTAGAACCATGCATCCAAACATTAAAAAGTCGAATATATAAAAACTTACTTATCAAGAGCTAATATTATGGAATGGAAAAAAAATACTTTATCAATTTGAAATTATGACAAAAAGTCTTGATTTGAAAATTGAATATAATGAACACGGAAACCGTAAAAATTAAATGAAAAAGCTTTTTAGTAATTAATGTCAAAATCACTGGAAATCAAATAAAGCTTGACTTCCTTATTTGCATATGAGCTATAAAGTCTAGATCCATGTATCCGAATAATTAAAAATCTGATATATAAAAACTTCGTTATTAAGAGCTAAAATTGTGGAGTGAAAAAAGACTCTATTAATTTGAAATTATAACAAAAAGTCTAGATTTGAAAATTGAATATAGTGAATATGAAAACCACTGCATATTATACAAAAAAGGAGTGTAATAATAAATGCCAAAATCATTGAAAATCAAATATATTTTGACTACCTTTTCCTATTTACATATGAGTTGTAGCAGGCTAGATCCATGAACCTGGACGGAAATTGCGTCATATTCATTCTCGGTGTCTCTTGTCAAAAAATAATGGCACACGATAAGAAGTAAACAAAAAGTCTAGATCAATAAAGCAGATTTTGAGGAAAAGTGAATACAAATCTTCACACGATGGCATCCGATGGTGGCCTGGACGAATCATCTCTATTTAGCAGTTGTAAGGAAAACTCAATAACAAAAAAAAGGCACAATAAATACAGTGGAGGACATATATGCATCATCATAATCATTATCAATACGAAAGGAAATTATGCAAAAAATATGTAGAAAAATTAATTACAAATTATCATGTCATCTATACAATATAAAAAAAAACTCAAAACCGGAACAGAAATACAAAAAGGAGAACATACACCAATGCTAAGCGACAATCACATATGTGTAGGTCGTATACTTTCAGAAAAGCCTCTCCAGCTTTCAAAACTTTCAGCCAGTGGCTGCCTTAATCCAATGTCAGGTGAAACAAATGAACGCCCCACATGAGAACACCTATTAAATAACATACACAAACTTATTACAAATTGTTGTATATCACACGAATGATTCTGCATAAAGACGTTAACAACAATACAATCACGTCCAAGGATTTTTAGAAATCAAGACCAAGAGTACTGTATCTTCAAAATAAATACTTATGGAAACTTTACTCTGGTGTGGAAATCAATTATGAACTCATTTTGTGATACTTGAACCGATTTTACTCTAAGATCTTCATTCATTTCTTTTAACATTAATCTGAAACACAAATAGAGTTTGAAGAGATTAACATGTTAGGAATAAAAAATATATTACATGAATCAAACAACACAAAGAACAAACAGTTTTGTTTAGACATTCTAACAAACACTTTATGACCTATGAATTATACTAACCATAAATCAGAAATCATACGTGACAAACTATAACAAAATCAAAATAAATTGAATCCAGAAGAATTAAAAGACAAAACACTAACATTATTTTTTGCACAACACAAATCCCAACACGAAGAGTTAAAAATGATGTTCAAAAAATAGTCCCAAGTTTAATACCACATCGTGGATGTCGTCGAACAAACCATCAAATACCTAGTGCATGTGCTTTCTTTTGATTCTTGGAAATTGTCTCAACACTTGGACCACGTCCCTTCCTTTTGGCACCTGCAGAAATAAAATTTTACGATTATAATCGAGGATTTCGATGCTGCAACATAACCTACCATAAAAAGGATTGCAAAACCTGTTGACAACGTTGAATCTGTCTCCATGCTAAAAAAACACGACCACCGTTATCACTGCAATATAAAACAGATGTTACTACCAAACACCATGCAAATCGAGAGAGAGAGAAATTGATCAAATGATTACAGATGCAAACTGATTATAAGAATTTCAAATAAAAAATAGCATAGAGCGTAATGGAGGTGGAAGAGATTGATTGAGATAATTAAGCATGGATTTGTTCTGATTAACTGTCATGATTGGTTGAGATAATTAAGCATAATGGAGTGGCATGATCGAAGGAACTGCATTTAATGCTATTTTCAAATTTTGATATGGTTGGAAGATGTTGTGGATCCAATCTAATCCGGTTCGGGTCACAAAAAGATCCGAAATATCTTTTCATAATGTTAATTTGAATGAGGAAGATGTTGGGTTGATCCGGAGCTTAATGGGTTGATCCAAGAGCATGTGAAATTACCATATCAGCCTTAAAAATGACTTATGCTTTAAGAATTATATAGATATAGATATAGATTGGGCACTCTAAACAAACTCTTAACTTGAAATTTAAAGTGCCAAAGCAAAAATGAAAGCTCCAATGGACTCTTAGAAACTTTTTAAAATTTTAAGAGTGTACTCTTTCTCCTTTCTTTTAAAAAAAATCTAGTAGCTCTTAACTCAATATAATATTAATTTCTTTCATATCTTCTCTCTCTTAGTTAACTTTTTCCTCTCATATATATAAAGTAAATATAAAATCTATATACTTCTTAAAGCATGAGTGATTTTTTAAGGTTATTCCGGTAATTTCACATGCTCTTGGATCAACCCATTAACCATCTGGATCAACCCGGTCTCTTCTCTATTCAAATTAACACTATAATTTTAAATTTCGGATCTTCATGTAACCCGACCCAGATAATGTTGGATCTCATAGCATCTTCCAACCATATGAGAGTTTGAAAACAACATTGAATTCGGTTCCTCCAATCATGGCACTCATTACTACGTCTGATTGATTTAAAATTCAAACATGATAGTTAATCATAACATATCCATGCTTAATTTTCTTAATCAATCTCTTCCTCCTCCATTATGCTCTCTGCTATTTTTTTTATTTGAAATTCAAAATTCTTATAATTTGCTTGCATCTGTAATCATTTGATCATTTTCTCTCTCTCTCGATTTGCAGAGTGTTTGGTAGTAATAATTTTTTTATATTGTACTGATAACGGTGATCGTGTTTTTTTAGCATGAAGATGGATTCAACGTCGTCAACAGGTTTTGCAATCCTTTCTATGGTAGGTTATGTTGCGTTGATTAGTGTATGCATCGGGCAAGATGATGCTTCGACAAAGGATGATGTCTCGAAGTCAAAAAGAGAATAACACCATTAGCCGTGAAATAGATCTGCACTATATCCAGCTTAATTTACAATATTTGCTCCATTGTGTATATTTGTCCATTCTATTATTTTTGAACGGGTTCTGAGTTTGTTGTTTGAACGCTGCAGGTATAATAATCAGTACATGATTTTGTATTTAACGTGTTTGATAATTTGCTACAGAGAAAAACTGAAAGATCCGTTCTCACGATTTCTATTGATTTCATGTTCCAGGAATTTGAGAAAAGGTTCAAACACTTTTGTGCAAATGAAAGATTTGTGTTGTGATATAGAACTTGAGATTATTTTTTGAACATCATTTTTAACTCTTCGTGTTGGTATTTATGTTGTGCAAAAAGTAATCTTGGTGTTTTCTCTTTTAATTCTTCTAGATTCAATTTATTTTGATTTTGTTATAATTTGTCATGTATGATTTCTGATTTGTGGTTAGTATAACTCATAGGTCATAAAATGTTTGTTAGAATGTCTAAACTAAACTGTTTGTTCTTTGTGTTTTTTGATTCATTTAATATATTTTTTATTCCTAACATGTTAATCTCTTCAAACTCTATTTGTGTTTCAGATTAATGTTAAAAGAAATGCATGAAGATCTTAGAGTGAAATCAGTTCAAGTATTACAAAAGAATTTCGTAATAGATTTCCGCACTAGAGTAAAGTTTCCATACACATTCATTTCCAAGATACAGTACTCTTGGTCTTGGTTCCTCAAAAGTCTTGGACGCGATCATATTGTTGTTAACGTCTTCATGTAGAATCATTAGTGTGATATACAACAATTTAATATATTTTTTATTCCTAACATGTTAATCTCTTCAAACTCTATTTGTGTTTCAGATTAATGTTAAAAGAAATGCATGAAGATCTTAGAGTGAAATCAGTTCAAGTATTACAAAAGAATTTCGTAATAGATTTCCGCACTAGAGTAAAGTTTCCATACACATTCATTTCCAAGATACAGTACTCTTGGTCTTGGTTCCTCAAAAGTCTTGGACGCGATCATATTGTTGTTAACGTCTTCATGTAGAATCATTAGTGTGATATACAACAATTTGTAATAAGTTTGTGTCTGTTATTTAATAGGTATTCTCATGTGGGGAGCTCATTTGATTCACCTGCTATTGGATTAAGGTAGTCACTGGGTGAAAGTTTGGAAAGCTGGAGAGGCTTTTATGAAAGTATACGACCTCCACATATGGGATTGTGGCTTAGCATTGGTGTATGTTTTATTTTTTGTATTTTTGTTCCAGTTTTTAAGTTTTTTATATTGTATAGATGACATGATTTTTTGTAATTAATTTTTTTGACATTATTTTTGCATAATTTCCTTTCGTATTGATAGTTATTATGATGCATATATGTCCTCTAATGCATTTATTGGGCCTTTGTTTTATGATTGAGTTTTCCTTGTAGCTGCTGAATAGAGATGATTCGTCCAGGCCACTATCGGATGCTCACCGTGTGAAGATTTATATTCACTTTTTCTCAACATCTGATCAAGGCTTTTTGTATACCTCTTATTGCGTGTCATTGTATTTTGACAAGAGACACCGAAAATGAATATTACCCAATTTCCATCTAGATACATGAATCTAGCCTATTATAACTCATATGTGTATAAGGAAATGTAGTCAAAATATATTTGATTTTCGATGATTTTGGCATTAATCCTATTTTGTATAATATGTAGTGGTTTTCATATTCACTATATTCAATTTTCAAATCTAGACCTTTTGTTATAATTTCAAATTAATTGAGTACTTTTTCACTCCACAATTTTAGCTCTCGATAAGGAAGTTTTTATATATTAGATTTTTAAATATTCGGATACATGGATCTAGACTGTTATAGCTCATATGCAAATAGGGAAGTCAAACTTTATTTGATTTTCATTGATGTTGACATTAATTACTAAAATACCATTTACATTTAATGTTTGCGGTTTCCACGTTCATTATATTTAATTTTCAAATCAAGACTTTTTGTTATAATTTCAAATTAATAGAGTTTTTTTTCCCTCCATAATTTTAGCTCTTGATAAGAAAGTTTTTATATATTTGATCTTTTAAATTTTTGGATACATGCGTCTAGCATGCTATAACCCATATGTAAATAAGGAAAAATAGTCAAACTTTATTTTATTTAACTGATTTTGGCCGTTATTATTACAATCCTTTTTTGTATAATATATATTGGTTTCCATATTCAATACATTTAATTTCCAAATCAAGACTTTTGATATTTTGATATATTAATTATTATTTTTTTATATTTTCCGATACATGGATATAGACTGCTATAATTCATAGCACAAAAGAAAACGTAGTCAAACATAATTTGATTTCCACTTATTTTAGCATTTAATACTACAAAAATTTTTCGTATAATTTGTGTAGTTTTCATATTCACTGTATTCAATTTTCAGATTGACTTTTAGTTATAATTTCCGATTAATGGAGTTTTTTTTTCACTTCAAAATTTTAACTCTTGATAAAAGAAGTTTCTATATATTAGACTTTTAAAATTTTCATATACATGAATCTAGCCTGCTATAACTTATATGTAAATAAGGAAACATAGTCAAAGTTTATTTGATTTTCAATAATTTTGGCATTTATTATCATAATCCATTTTTGTATAAAATGTGGTGATTTACATATACACTATATTTAATTTTCAAATCAAAATTTTTTGTTATAAATTCAAATTAATAGAGTCTTTTCTCATTCCATAATTTCAGCTCTTGATATATAAGGAAGTACTCATACACTAGGTTTTACAAATTTTCGATACATGGATCTGGACTGTAATAGCTTATATGTGAATAGGAAGTCAAGCTTTATTTGCTTTCCACAGATTTTGACATTTATCACTACAATACTTTTTTGTTTAATTTATACAGTTTTCATGTTCATTACATTCAATTTTGAGATCAAGAATTTTTATTATAAATTCATTATTAATAGAGCATTTTTTTCCAACCCACATCATACCTGTGTGTGTAGCACGGGTCAAAATGCTTAAATAATTTTCATGTGGTAATAAATGAGCATATTTTTATTTAAATAAATTAACAATTAAATTTTTTACATGCGGTTTATTACAATTTTTTGTTATTCTATTCAAGATACGAGGTATTGCCGTTAGGCGACAACGAGAAATTTTAATTATATAGTCATTACTATTTTCATGTCTTTTATAAATATTTTTGAAAAAAATTATTTTTTAATTATTTTAACTATACAGTTAATGATTTAATAATAGATCCATAAACTTATAAATTTTTATTCCAAACATAAATTATTATTATTATATTAAAATTTGGTTATATTAATGATACTAATGAAAAATCTATTCCGTTATAAAATCGATACAGAATCTATTCCATTATTGATATTTATGACGTATATCTTCTTATTGTCAATTTCTAATATAGACAATAATTGTAGCATATAATTTTGGTATTGTAACTGAATTATGACTACATATGTATTTCTTTTTTCTTTTTAAATCACATATGTATTTCTTTATTGATGTATTCCTTTAAGGTTAATTATTTCTTAACATGTTTATCAATTTTTATTAAGGACGGGAGGAAACTCTATCATCAGCATATTCACCGTACCTTAATTAATGATACTAATGAAAAATCTATTACGTTGTCTTTCATAACTTATATCTCATATCATACTGTTTGTTAATAAAAACAATGTATAGCTTAACTGGAAAAAAACAAAAAAATCCTATCTATGTACGTAGCACGGGCCAGAATGTTATGAGCATTTTTTTTTGGATTAAAATTTGATAGATGAGCATCATTTTATTCAAATAACTTAACAATAAAATTCTTTGCATAGAGTTTATTATTATTTTTTACTATTTTATTTAAGGTATGAGGCATCGCCGTTAGGCGACGCCGAGAAACTTTAATTATATAATCATTACTATTTTCATGTTTTTTTATAAATAATTAAGATAAAAATTACTTAATATTTTTTATTATTTTAACTATACAAATAATGATTTAATAATATATCCATAAACTTATAGATTTTTATTCCAAACATGAAATACTATTATTATATTAAATATTTGGTTATATTAATGATATTAATGAACAATCTATTCCGTTATAAATATTTATCAATTTTTATTAAGGACAAGAGGATGCTCTATCAGCATCATATTCACTATAATTTTATAATTAAGCATTTGAAACGAAGCTTTATAACCTGCATAAATGGGTTAAGTTTATAGTTATTTATGTTTCAAAATATGAATATTTATATAGTACGCGTCGTTATAATTTCTGTTGCGTGACTTTATTTTTTTCATTCGACATTCGTATATATTACCTTTAACATCTACATCGTATTGATCGCCAATAACATAACTCGGGTATTTTGACTGTTACCTACGCTGCCTTTCAGAACTTATATCTCATATCATATCGTTTGTTAATAAAAAAATGTATAGATTAACTCGATAAAAAAATCATACCCATATGCATAGCACATACCAAAATGCTATGAGCATATTTTTATTAAAATAAAAATTTGATAAATGAGCATATTTTTATTTAAATAACTTAACAATAAAAAATTTTACATACAGTTTACTATAATTTTTGTTATTTTATTTAAGATTCCAGGGGTCGCCGTTAGGCGACGACGAGAAATTTTAATTATATAGTCGTTACTATTTTAGTGTCTTTTATAAATATTTTAGAAAATAATACATGGTATTTTTGATTATTTAACAATACAAATAATGATTTGATAATAGATCCATAAAGTTATAAATTTTTATTCCAAACATGAAATATTATTATCATATTAAATATTTGATTATATTGATGATACTAATTAAAAATCTATTCCGTTATAAAATCAATACAGAATCTATTCCATTATAGATATTTATCACGTATATCTTTTTATTATTAATTTTCAATATAAATAATAATCGTAGCATATAATTATAGTTATGTAACTGAATTATGAGTGCATATGTATTTCTTTATTGATGTATTACTTTAAGGTTGATTATTTCCTAACCTATTTATTAATTTTTATTAAGGGAGGAAAATCTATCATTTGCATATTCACCTTAATTTTATAATTAAAGTATGGATGGAAGCTTTATAATACGGATAATCAGGTTAAGTTTATAATTATTTATGTTTCTAAACACAAAAATTTATATCATCCGCTTCATTATAATTTCTGTTGCGTGATTTTATTTTTTTTTAATCGACATTCGTGTATATTATGCTTAACATCTACAACGTACTCATCGTCAATAACATAACTCGAGTATTTTGACTCTTACATACGTTGCCTTTCATAACTTATATCTCATATCATACTGTTTGTTAATAAAAAATGTATAGTTTAACTAAATAAAAAAACAAAAAATCATATCCGTGTGCGTAGCACGGGTCAAATTGCTACGGAGTATATTTTTATTTAAATAAAAATTTCATAAATGAGCATATTTTCATTTAAATAACTTCACAATAAAAATTCTACATATAGTTTATTATATTTTTTCTTATTTTATTTAACATTCGAGGCGTCGCCTTTAGACGACGCCGAGAAATTCTAATTATACAATCATTACTATTTTCATATTTTTTATAAATATTTTAGAACATATTACCTAATATTTTTGATTATTTAACTATACAAATAATGATTCGATACTAGATCCATAAAGTTATAAATTTTTATTCCAAACATGAATTATTATTATTATATTAAATATTTGATTATATTTATGACAGTAATTAAAAATCTATTCCGATATAAAATCAATACAGAATCTATTTCATTACAGATATTATCATGTATATCTTCATATTATCAATTTTCATTACAGGCAATAATTGTAGCATATAATTTTAGTAATGTAACTGAATTATGACTACATATGTATTTCTTTATTGATGTATTACCTTAAGGTTGATTATTTTCTAACCTATTTATCAATTTTTATTAAGGAAGGGAGGAAACTCTATCATTTGCATATTCACCTTAATTTTATAATGAAGGTATGGATGGAAGAATTATAATACGCATAATCAGGTTAAGTGTTTATAATTATTTATATTTCTAAATACAAATATTTATATAGTCCGCGTCCTCATAATTTTTGTTGCATGATTTTATTTTTTTTCAATCGATATTTGTATATATTATCTTTAACATCTACAACGTACGGATCGTCAATAACATAATTGAAGTATTTTGACTCTTACATACGCTGCCTTTCATAACTTATATCTCATATTATACTGTTTGTTAATTAAAAAATGTATAGTTTAACAAGATAGAAAAAAATAAAAAATCATACTCGTGCGCGTAGCACGGGCCAAAATGCTACGAGTATATTTTTATTTAAATAAATTTTTCATAAATGAGCAAATTTTCATTTAAATAACTAAACAATAAAATTTTTACATATAGTTTATTATAGTTTTTGTTGTTTTATTTAAGATTCGAGCGGCGACGCCGAGAAATTTTAATTATATAGTGATTACTATTTTTCATATCTTTTATAGATGTTTTAGAAACAATTATCGAATATTTTTTTATTATTTTAACTATACAAATAATGATTTGATCATAGATTCATGAACATATAAATTTTTATTCCAAAATGAAATATTATTATTATATTAAATATTTGGTTATTGTAATGATATTAATGAAAAATCTATTCCGTTATAAAATCAATATAGAATCTATTCCATTATAGATATTTATCACGTATATTCTCTTAGTATCAATTTTCAATATAGGCAATAATTATAGCATTATATAATTTTAGTAATGTAACTGAATTATAAATACATATGTATTCCCTAATTGATGTATTGCTTTAAAGTTAATTATTTCTTAACATATTTATCAATTTTTATTAAGGACGGGAGGAAACTCTATCATCAGCATATTCACCTTAATTTTATAATTGAGGGATGGATGGAAGCTCTATAATCTGCATAATCAGGTTAAGTTAATAATTATATATATTTCTAAATACAAAGATTTATATGGTCCGCGTCGTTATAATTTCTGTTGCGTGATTTTATTTTTTCAATCGACATTTGTATATATTATTTTTAACATCTACAACGTACTGATCGCCAATAACAAAACTCGAGTATTTTGACTCTTACGTGCGTTGCTTTCGTAACTTATATCTCATATCATACTGTTTGTTAATAAAAATGTATAGGTTAACTCCATAAAAAAACAAAAATCATACACGTGTGCGTAGCACGAGACAAAATGCTAATAAACATTTAAAATTCTATAATTTAAAACTCATAATAAATAATTTGACTGCGCCGATTACCCGCCAGATTTGGGGTTAATCACGACATAAAGTATAGATTAAGTTGATAAAAATTAAAGAATCAATACCCGTGTGCGTAGCACGGGCCAAAAAAGCTAGTGTGAATAAAGAGTCAGTATAAAGAGTAGCATTAGAGTTCACACGTATTCCGATGTATTAACTTACTAGGAGCCATATTTTATATTATTGTTTAAGAAATGATTTGGGAACACCTTTGGAGATGCTCTAAGTACCTTTAATTTTGTGATCAATTTTTTTCAAATAATGAGATATCTACGTATTAATTTTTAGTTGGTTGGTTGATATAATATAAGGATGAGCCCCGGATTTTGTTACCAATTTTTTTTCCAAATAATAAGTTATACAGATGATATTTTTAATTGGGTGGTTCAAATAAATACAAGGATAATTATTATTATTGTGAGTTTGAATTAATCATACATGATCAGCTAGATATGAGAAAATAATTTGAAAACACTTTTTTGGAACTTAAATTCAATATTTTTCACTCTTAAATGTCTACTACATCGCATTAAATTTGTAAGTTATTAATAATTTAATAAAATCTTATTCGATTACGTTCCTTTATTTGTAATATAGAACTGTTATTTGATATAAATATAATCAATAATAACATATGCTTATAACATTCGTTTTCAATAATGAGTCATTGATCCACGTGCCTCCACTAATAGCATGTTTTTATCTATTTATATCATAATTTCTGAACAGTGTCACGTCAAGAAGTCCATATAATTTCTAAATGTCACGTCATTAAAGCCACATATTTTAAATAAGACACATCAGCAATACCAACTCATTAGTTAACTTATATATGTCAAGCTCCAGAAGGTTCTAAAGATTCAAAATACGTTCTAAAGATTCTTCGACTAAGATTTCTAAGAGAAACATGACCCATAGTTACTTTCTAAATTTAGTTATATTTATCTTTGATGAATTGATTGTGATTAATTGATATTATTTATCAAAGATGTAAAAAGTAATATTCTCACCTGATTTGATATTTAATTATATTCATCTTTGGTAATTATGACTGACCACTTTCATTAAAGATGTAACATGACACCTTATACAATGCCATTTTACTTGAGTCAATTTTATATTTTAATTAATTTGCATGAGTGTTCTTATATTGGTAGAAATGGTTATGCATCTCCTGATTATATAGTTACAGTATATAGTAACATGTAATGATTGATTGTAGTATGTTTGTTTTGCTTCTTCTATATTTGTATTGAGGCAATCTATTTGCTCTGGACAATGCCATTTTACCCGAGTCAATTTTATATTTTAATTAATTTGCTTCACTATTCTTATACAAGCTCGCATACTAATTGATTAGATCTTTTTTTTTTGAAATGCTGCAAATTCATTTAAAAGGGCGGAATGTCCCTGGATTTCTTACAGAAGCAAAAGGTAGCTTAGAGTACACTGGCTACAAGCAAAACAGAGTTGCCAAAATAGAGAAGAAATCTTGGGACAAAACATACATAGCTATTACACCTAAAACACACATACTACTAGTACTACCAGCCATTGAAACTAGCTTAAACATTGTTACTACCACCTTCGAAACCTTCCTTCTCCTTCGAAACCTCAGCTGCACCAGGAGTGAACCCCATTAGAACCAGAACTTGCTCCACTGACATAAGGCCTGAAACGTCATCCCTCCAAGAAGAGCGAGAGGGGCTGATATAGAGCTTCGGAACAATTTTGTGCATGATTCCCATGATAGCATGATGGAGCACATCTTTTGCGAAGATACCCTCGCCAACCACAGCTTCCAGGTTTACAACTTGCTTCGTAAACTCATCAGCATAACAACCAAGCTTGCCATTTTCGAGCAGTTTTATCGCCTCAGAACGAAGCACACCATTGTTGTTGAAAGAGTAGCCAGAATACATCTTTTCCTTGCCCTTGTCAATTGGAGTTGTGCATGCAGGAATGAGTTTGCGCTTTTTTGGCGAAGGGGGACCATCTATGACCTCCCCGTCCCCGAGAATCAGATTGTTACTCACATATGGGAGTGGCAGGGTTCTACCCATGTCTCTAGCCAAGTAAAAATCTAAATTTCCCACCTTATGTTGCACCTCACCGAAATCAGACATGTTGGTGAGCCCATAGTTTGCTAAATACTCAGCCGTGCTGTTCATGAACCTGGGAATGCACGAAACCTTGCGCTTAGTGATCCCTTCCTTGAAGTTATTTGCAAAGATTGTGTTGAAATTGCGATACACCTCCAGCTAGTCATCGTTTAAGACGATATGATCCTGGAGACTAATGGAGTCATAGACACGCGGGATCACAGTTTCAATGTGGGTAAGATCCCACTCCTTAGTCAGTGCATGATTGCATGCAGCCTGCAAGGCTGTCATTATTGCCTGCTCTTCAGTTAGTGCCGAGAGAGTGCCCAAAGCTTTCCACAGTTCCTCTCCTTTGGCACCACGAATGATTACACCAACTCCGTTGATGTTTCCATTAGGCAACTGATTTTCAGCCACCACGCAGTGTACATTGATCTTAACAAACTCAGGTTTTGGAACTTCCCAGAAGAATTCCATTGGAGTGGGGAGGAGAAGGAAACTAGAAAGCCGAGGGGAATAGAGAGAAGAAAAGAGAGAAAGATGCAGCTGAAAGATGAGACAGAGGAAAGCTGAAGGGGTCTTTTTATATACACATAATGTGCTTGGTATGGGATTTGTTCTCTCATTTTGACGGCAAAAATGAAAAAGTTTGCCAGAGACTCACTAACCTAGGAGATAAAACGGCCATAACAGAGCACTTTGTGTTGGAAAATGGAAAAGTGTAAGTAACCACTGGATTTTACCCTCACTGCTCAGATAAAAACAGACCCCTAGTATGATTTGCTGCAGAGCTACTGGAGATCTTCTGAAGATTTAAACTGTAACAGCTTCAAATACACGCATGAAGAAAATAGACAGGCATTGTTGACGGACTGGAAGGAAATAGATAAGGCCTAGAAATTATAAATCAAGGGCCAAACTAGTCCAGTGGGCTGACATGAAAGGCCTGAGAAAGCCTTTTTCGCGAGCGAGTCTGCATTTTGATTTAGAACACGGGGGACAAAATGAATGAAGACCGAAGAATTGATCAGATGATGATACTGGAATTTCTCTACCAAGATAGGAAAATCAATGTGCAAACTCTTATTGAAAGCATTCACTGCACTGACTGAGTCTGAGCAAATGACCACCCTTTTGTCACGAAAGTTCCGCAGGGCAATGCATTTAAAGACAAAAGAAATGCCTTCAAATTCTGTATACAAAGCAGAGTTTGCATGAACCGGACCTGAGAATGATAGTAATATACTTCTCTGATTATTATGTATTGTTCCTCCTATGCCTCCTCCAAATTTTGACTCATTTATGATGCTCCATGCACCATCCACTGCGCATACTATATCAAAACACTTTCTTTTAAATCTCCAGAAATTTATCCTTAGGTTGAAAGTATGTAACGCTATTGCCCCCTGCGGATGTACCTTCCAGAGAGGAGTGTCTCCATACTCGAGCAGTCCCGAGGCTTCCCCCCATTTTGATACCCGAATAAATATTAATTGAATTAAGGCCTTCCTTTTTTACTTTTTCTGTGGAGAAAATCAGCTCATTTCGTGCCAGCCATACTGACCATAATACAGCCGCAACAACCAAATGCCAAATGCGCTTAGCTGAAGGATTCACTTTGGTACGTAGAATGCTTGACAGGGAGAAGTCAGTAAAGCTGTCTCTTAGTGATTTAATGCTCCACTAATTGCTAACAAATAACCACGCCCATTTTGAGACTTCACATTCCCAGAATAAGTGAGTGACCGATTCCGAGTGGGAATCACACCACGGACAAATGTCGTTCAAACCTTTCAAGCGTGTCTTTAGAAACTTTCTAGTGGGAATTGTTCTCCATTGAATTTTCCATAAGAAAAGCTGAATCTTTGGGGGAACTTTGATGGACCAAATTAGATCCCAAGTATGTTTATCGCCCTTGATGTTGCTCATTTGCTTATTTAGCTCCATATAGCAATGTTTAGTGTTAAATATGCCATCTGCATGAGTCCATATCAGCATATCAATGTCGTTTGTGAGAGAGATGTTTTCCATCTCCCTAGAGAACATGGAGAATTCATCGACACATGCAGACGAAGGCTTTTCCAACCATAGAGTTTCACCCTCCTTGTTTTCCTCCCATAATGAGAGAAAATCTTTTACTGTTAGATGCTGCTGTGAAACCAAGGTAAAAAGGCTTTGATAACTCTGATAGAGCGGTTCCTTCCCGTGCCACCAATCTTCGCAGAATAAAATTTGTGTTCCACTCTTTAGTATCCATCTGAAATTGCTTCTGTTCATGAAGGAATCCACTTGAGGGACTGATTTGGCACTTACAATACTTTTAATAATAGGCGAGCACATAGAAGAGTTGATCATGCTTAAATCATAGTTCCAGGCTTTTCCATACCTTTCCACAATGATTTTATTCCAAAAACTTCCTCGCTCTTTATACGCCCGCCATACCCACTTTGCAAGTAGCACTTGGTTTCTTTGTTTAATTGACATTAAACCCAGACCACCCTTGTCCTTCGGCAGACAAACTCGCTCTACCCATGAATTATCCAGTAATATGTCTTTCACGATTAAATCTACTTAGACAGTAACGGTATTTAATTATGAAAGTTGGATGGGTAGCTAATCCTGTTAGTCCGTTCTTTCAAGAGGGGCCTAAGTTCCCTTTTCGACCCAGGGCTTGTACTTCCATTTCAGAGAAATTGACGCTGAGCCTTTTCAATTTGTTTCAAAATGCCGGAAGGAATTTTGAAGAGACTAAACCAGTACGTAGGAATGCTGTCAACTGCTAATTTGAGCAGAAAAATTCTCCCTGCTATCAACAGGTTGGCATAATCATATGAGCGAATTTTTGAGTGAACCTTCTGTAAAAGAGGGGTCCAGTATTGAATCGATGAAGGCGATGATCCCAACACTGCACCAAGGTACTTTAGAGGACCAGATCCTATTTCACAACCCAGAAACGTAGCCCAAGCTTCCACTTTGTCCTGTGGTTGTCGATAACCATATAGAGCACTCTTTGAGAAATTTATTTTAAGGCCAGAGATAATCTGAAAACATTGCAGTACACGTTTGACTCCAACCATTGAATTACTATCCGGGTGTAAGAACAGAACCACGTCATCCGCGAATTGTAGATGTGTGAGAGGCTTGGAACAGTTTGGCATTAAAACACCCTTAATGATCTTGAGCTCTGCAGCCCTATCAAGCAATTTAGTTAGAACATCACCCACAAGATTAAAGAGAAGGGGGCGATAGCGGATCCCCCTGTCTCAGTCCTTGTGTTGGAGAGAATTCCGAAGAAGGAGAACCATTTACTATCACAGAGATCCTTGAGCTCTTGAATATAGACGAAATCCAATCCACCCACTTGTGATCAAAATTCATAGCTCTGAGAACCTCAAAAACAAACTCCCACTTGATCTTGTCAAAAGCTTTTTCAAAATTGATTTTTAGCACTACCCCAGCTGCCTTATTGTATTGTAAGGAGTGAATTATTTCATTGGCAATTAAAATACTATATGAAATGTGTCTTCCTTTGATGAAAGCAGATTGGTGAGCGCTTACTAAAGTGTTCATGACACATTTTAGTCGCCTAGCCAGCACCTTTGTGAGTAATTTCATGATAGAGTTCATTAGGCTGATGGGGCGGAATTGCGAAGGAAGGGAAGGGTTATTTACCTTCGGGATCAAGGCTAAAAGCATGACTTCTGCTCGAATCTCAGGCCATATTGATCTTAATACTCCAGCGTTTACCCCGTCCGGACCAGGTGTCTTTGTGCCATCAGTAGATGCTAAAGCCTGTTCTATCTCAAACATTGTAAAAACTTTTATTAGGTCCCCTTTTTGTTCCTCTGAAATATTAGTGAGAGAAATACTCCCCAGCTTGAAAACACATTCTGGATCATTTTTTGAGAGGGGATCCTTAAAATGATCGAACATAACCATTTTAATTTCACCTGGATTGAGAACAGTTATGCCTTTACTGATTATGCGCATGATTGTGTTGGAGTGTTTTCTCCTGGCTATTGTACGATGAAAGAACTTCATGTTTTCCCCCTTTAGCTGCCAGTTCACCCTCGATTTCTGGCAGAGAACCCCCACTTTTATCTTGATCAACCTGTCCAGCTCCTCTTGAAGATACCTTTTACTTATGCCTTTTTCCACCCCTTCATCCACCTTTTTTCGCTGGCATTGTAGACCCTTTATTTTTTTGAAGATACCTTTTACTTATGCCTTTTTCCACCCCTTCGTCCACCTTTTTTTGCTGGCATTGTAGACCCTTTATTTTTTTGAAGATACCTTTTATTGTAGATCTTATGTCTTCTGTTAAGGTGCTATTAACCAGCATTAACTTTGTTGAATTACCCCTGTGCTACGCATAAGCTTCTATTTTTTCCGTGTGGTCTGTAGCATATAGTAATTGACCTGCTGTAAAATAATTAAGAAAAGGAAACTTTGTATTTTATCATTTTCATTGGTGGCTATGTGTGTGCAGGCTCTCTTTCTTTCTATCCGCCTTTATTAGCTAGGTGCTTGGAGAAAAGGTCATCTTTTGATCTTCAGTTGTGAGAAATGCTTCTGCTGAGATTAGACAAGTTCCACGAGAGCTCAAGCATTTGGCTTCACTCACCAAACAAATCACATGCCCAAAACATAAGTATAATTCAAATGTAAATATTGCTTTCACTATATTTTGTTCGAGTTAAGTTACATGTAGTCCACATATTTACTATAGTACTGTAGACCACGTATGTTCTGCAACTATAGAATGACATAAAAACATTGCAAAATGTATGAAACTTGTTATTTTGTGAAATACATTCTATAAATATCACTATTTCATGAAAAATATTGAAAATGTTCGACAAGTAGAACACATATGTTCTGTAATATGTAAATATGTTCTGCAAACTTAACATGTTTTGTAGAATAATGTATTTTTCACTATTTAACTTGTAGAATGTTTAGGATTGTCAAAATTTTTAACAAAGTAATGATGTTTATAGAACATGGTTTGCAAAATAACACATTTTGCAATGTTTTTATGTCATTCTATAGTTGCAGAACATACGTGGTCTACGGTACTACAGTAAATATGTAGACTACATGGAACTTTGTTAAGTTCCATGTAGTCCACATATTTACTGTAGTACCGTAGACCACGTATGTTCTGCAACTATAGAATGACATAAAAAACATTGCAAAATGTATGAAACTTGTTCTTTTGTGAAATACATTCTATAAATATCACTATTTCATGAAAAATATTGAAAATCATTTATGTTCGACAAGTAGAACACATATGTTCTGTAATATGTAAATATGTTCTGCAAACTTAACATGTTTTGCAGAATAATGTGTTTTTCACTATTTAACTTGTAGAATGTTTAGGATTGTCAAAATTTTTAACAAAATAATGATATTTATAGAACATGATTTGCAAAATAACACATTTTGCCATGTTTTTATGCTATTCTATTGTTGTAGAACATACGTGGTCTATGGTACTACAATAAATATGTGGACTACACAGAACTTTGTTCTATTTTGTTATCATAAATCTCAAATTTTAACGTTGAATACCATATATCCCAAATAATTAATTTTTCAATGATGCAATATTTGTAAATATACATACTATGCTTAATAAAGATTAAAAATCTAATGTAAATACTGGTTTAATTTATTTTCCGACCTCATTTTAATATGGTGTAATAGTTTGACCCATTTATTTATTTGCAACGCATAACAAGGTATTCGGGCTTGATTAAGAAACGGCACATCCGGACCCAAATATTCCCGCCAAATCTGTGAAGGCATTCCCGCCATTTACATTATAATGATCATCCCGAAGCAGAAGAAATGAGACTGAGCAGCAACAAATCGAACGCGAGATACATCACTCCGTAAGTGTCTGTGCCCTGTTTTTGTTATTATATACTATTAGTTTATCACTTTCCTGCAATTGCAAACGTTGATAATCACGCTGTTTGTGCGTTGCCTTGTAGACATTATTATTATTATTGTTAGATCATGCCCGGAGAAGAAGAAATCGGAAGAGATGACATGATAATCGACCAACTTCAATCTGATTTCACGCCAATCAATGCGCTTCCCGATGAATTTAACCCTAATTACCTTAAACTTTATTACGGTAATTCATCTTCTTCTTGTTGTTTTTTAATTCTCACTTTTTTTTTTAGTCATTGTGCAATTCTTCGTGTTATGTAAGTTTCTGTCCCGAGCTAACCGGCTCACTTTCAATCGCCTCCCGCTCTTCAGCCTAGCTTTGGCTTTGAATAGAATTGAGTTAATTCGATAACGAAACTAATTAACTTTAATATATTGTTATGTTTGGTTTTTAAATTTTTAATTGAATATGTAAGTAGAGAACGTATCGGTGTCACTTTAGTATAGATAGTTTCTAGTACTATGCGGAAAGTAAAGAATTCAACTCTATCACATTCTTTGCCTTATAGCGGTGTTCAACTTGTTACTAATTCTAAAATATACGTGTTCGTCTTCATTTGTAAGTAATTATATCCTACTAGATACTACGCAGCTTCTGCTCATAGTTTCTACCAAATTTGGTCTTATGTCAAATTAATAACTTTTACTTGGCAAACACTGAATTTAAACATGGTTGAAATCTCAATTTGAACAGGAAAGCTTTTTCCACATGCCGATCTCTTTAGATGGATGTCATATGGAACTGGTAATTGATGTTACTATGCATTTTTGTGGTTTATTGACCCTTTTTTTTTCGAGTCACTTTCTTTTAACCAATTGTGCTGATTAACAATGTTTAGATGGCAAGCATACTGGGTGTGATCAGTCTTTTTTCGGGCGTAGAGAATTTTCTTTCACATTAGACAATGACATATATCTGCGCTTTCAGTCCTTCAATAGTGCATCTGATATGGAAAATGCAATCAAAGAAAAATGTCCATTCAAAATAGATATTGGTGCCGTATACAGCGTTGATGTAATTTTAATTTAATTTGCATTTCCTTTGTATCTATTTTTTTTCCCATGTGGTAAAGTTCATGATTAATCTTTAATGCAGCCTGCAAAGAGGCATGCCTATGCTCAAGCTGGTGATAATGTGTTTACTCCAGTGGAAAGGGAGCTAGTTTTTGATATAGTGAGTTCGATTTATCATAAGCATTCACAATACAAATCACGTAGAAACTTTCATAAAATTTTACAAATTTACAATGTATCTGCATAAATATGATTACAGGATATGACAGATTATGATGATGTCAGATACTGCTGCTCCGGAGCTGATGTTTGCTTGGACTGTTGGCCATTGATGACCATTGCAATTAAAGTTCTCGATACTTCCCTCAGAGGTGTGTACAGAAGGAAACCAATGTCTGTCCAAAATTTGCTTCTTAGCTGACAAAAGGCCATGGAATAGTCTATTTTGTTTGGATAAGTTTACTTTATACTATAAATGCATAATTATAGTATTTCTGAAGTTCTGTGCTTTCAGACTCTCCCTAAACCCATGTTATAACATTTTTGTAATAGGTTCGGTCTATCATTTGTGATTGTTTGGGAGGGAGGAAACAAGTAGACTATGTGTATTATAATTTCCAAGTTACTGATTGACCTTGTTAATGCACTGTTGTAGTCTTCGTCTTCATCTTTGTTTTTCAAATGGTTATCTTATTTATTGATCTGGTTCAGTACCTTCGCCATGAACGAAAGTTTTTTTTTGCTTTACTCTATAAATGGTATGCATTGGGTTAGTATATTTGGTTATTGTATTCCACTGTACTCCTTCCTGAAGGCTAGAAGTTAAAGAGGTTCAGAGTGTTTGCAAGATTGTGCTAATGTATGCATTTTTTATACTTTAGATACAAGGCACTCATTACTTACCACCCCTACCCCTACATTTTTCTCTTTTTTTGTGCAGATGATTTTGGATTTAATCATATTCTTTGGGTTTTTAGTGGCCGACGTGGTGTCCATTGTTGGGTTTGTGATGCGAAAGCAAGAAGGTAAACCTTCAGATTGATTTTATCTGAACTTAGAATTTTTGGTTTTATTTAATTACGACTTATTTTTTTTTTCTACTGTAACTTAGGCTGAATAATGAACAGAGAGCAGCTGTTGCTGATTATTTTCGGGTTTACAAGGTTACTTATAACTTTCCTTTATCTGTCAGTATTTTAGATATTAGTAACATTAAATTTGATTGTTTTGTGGTTCGCTTCTATACTGTAGGGAAATGAAAATAGTCATAGAAAGGTTTCTCTGATGGGTCAGGCCCTTCATCCCTTTCTAGCGTAAGTGCTTTATTAGTATTCCTGTGATTGTGTTTAAAGCTTGATCTACCATTCACATTTCATTCTATCTCTGCAGAAGATCCTACACGAATGTTTTAAAGGACTTTTTTGAACGAAAATTGCTTAGCAGTCAGCAACTACTCTCAGAGGAGAGATATGAAAAAATACTTGATATGATTCCTGATGAAGGCGCGCATCAACTTTTTGATTAACAGTTCCGTTTACCACTTTATCCTATAGTAAAATTTGCAATATCATCTGATTTCTTACGTGATATAAATCTTTTTCATTTCAGGTATTACTTCTGATCTTCGTGGCAAGTGGCAGGATAACAGGCGTTCATCCATGGGCAAAGAAGACATAAATATTTTTAGATGGGACCAACTAAAACATCTGCTTCAATCTGGAAAGCAGAAGGTACATATTTCCTTTATGAGACAATTTGAACATGGTAAGGCCTTAGTTGGAGCTGATACTTTTTGTGCCTTGTAAGATCCCTGTTTCTAGTTGTTCAACCTAGATGCTTAGAAACTTTTGCACTTTTCGGGGGGACTGAAGTCTTTGGACTAACGCATTGGGTGCTTGTAGGAAATAATCGATTAACTTATGTCTGCATTCCATGTTTTAGGCACCAGGGCTTCGTAGATGCGTTGAAGAAATTGTGTTCTCATATGCCTATCCTAGGATTGATATGGAGGTTACTATCCGACTCTCTCCCTCATCCTTGCTTCTGGTAGAGAAAATATACAGTTTTTTTATGTTAAGAGACTGATATTGACCGATCACATGGACTGTTTCTCCTTGCATATCAGGTCTCAAAGCATATGAACCATTTGCTGAAGGCACCATTCTGTGTACATCCCAAAACAGGCAAGTATCTTAAATCTTGTTAAGTTGGAAATGCATGAGATCTGAATATTCGTAATAGTGGCAGACAATCTGGCATCATTCTAAGTTATATTTTCTTTTTGTGTTGTAAAATCAGATCGGATATTTTAAGCTCCAATTTTAAGTTTAAATTGTGTTTAAGGAAACTACTGTTACCTGCTTACCGTCACTCAAATGTTTTACAAGGCTTAAATTTTATTTATCAATTTTTAGGTCGCGTTTGTGTTCCTATTGATCCAGATCGTTGTGAGGAGTTTGATCCGACGACTGTCCCTACACTTTCTAAGGTAAGAACTTTCTAGAAAAGTAAATTGCCCTAATTCCTTGGTTTAATGCCAAGAGGAAAACCAACTTCTCTTTGGTAAATGGTAATAAGAAGTGGAGATTTCAAGCTGCAGTGGAGTTAGGTGTGTGAGTTTATTCTTTTTGCAGATGGCTTATGTTGAAGTAAAAATTTGGCAGTTTTGAACTGGATAGTCTTGTAGTATACATTTGAAGATGCAAATGTCTTGTATTTTATCTGCTATCTAAATTTTTATTTTCAATAACTGAAATTCTAGACATTTTTAGCATTTAAAACTTGAACTTGATTTGACATATTCTGTTGAGTGAGGAATTAGGGACATAAGTGCTATATGGTTTGTGATTCTTATTTTGTTATACATAAACTATATGATAATAAATCCCTGTTATTCGTATTTTCAGCTTCTGGGAGAAATTAACATGGGTTTGAGAACAGAGGGTGATAATGGTATGCCAGACAGTTTATTTTCGAGTCCTTCACACTTTATGCACAATCTCACAGTTCAAATTCATATTGACAAAGCACTGATGCATTTGATTATGTGTTAGTGTCACTTGTTAAGTGATAACTTAAAACTGGACAACAGACTTTGTATCTGTGTCAGTTTGATGGTTGGCTATAGAGTTGTATAGCTTTGTAGAAATATCATATTTTCCAGTATCAGCTCATTCTTCCTTTTCCTTATCTTGTGCTGGATATTTTTCCATAGAATGGGATGCAACCTCACTTGGACAGTCAGTCAGATACTTCAGATCATCTTTCTTGCAGCCTTTGCTAAAGTCTTGTAAGGTAATTACAGTAATTTGAATTCCATTTCTCTGTTTTGCCATGCCTTTATTGTTTAATTAATCTCAAATTTTTCTATACTCTAGTGCTTCAATCTTAAGCAGTTCTTTTTGATTTTTGAAGTATAGCTTAACGAGGTTGCTTATAAAACCAATTTCCTTGTATGTAAAATTTGCTCTCTGAGAATTTATAGTTAATAACCTTTACTTCATGTTTGTTGTAGGAGGAAATAGAAAGCTCATATATTGCAAAGAAAGCGCAGTCGAGGAACTCTCTAAGCTGGTAGTCTTTTTCAGTGTTTCCTCAGGTCTCAACTTTATTGTCTTTATTCATATACATCATATTTGTAACCAGATACATCTTTGATGTTATGTACACTTAATATAGATGGTAAATGATCATGTCCAAATTAGTTTCTTATGTTCACCATGTTTAATGAGATAACTAAGTAGCATAAGGTCATCTTGTAGTTTCTTATGTTCACAATGTTTGATAGGATAACTAAGTAGCAGGATTAATCAGAACTAATACACACTTTAGGATCAGGTTGGGACATGTTCAAAATTGGCAAGTGTGACAAAAGTTGTCACCATATGAGCTCACTAATATTATAATTCACAAATACAAAATTTATAAAATAATAATTCTATCTACATAGTTAATGCACTTCAGTGTAAAAAGTCAAATGGCAAATGTTAAAAAATACTGGGAGTAATTAAGAAAAATCTCTGGTCCGAGGCTATTACAGGGACTCTTACTATACAGGGGTTTTAGCATAGATTTATAACTCTATGTATATATATTATTAATTACTTGTTATAAAATTATTATCAAGTTTTATCCGACATTTGGTATGACGGATTCTTAACTATATAAGCTAATGAGTTAATTTTAGTTGTTAACATATATCGCAATAAAAGCATATAAAATATATTTCTTGTTTATGATGTGTTTTAGTAGTTTATTTTAATTTAAGAAAGTATTTAAATTTATATCAAAACAAAAATTAAGGGTCCAGTTTTGAGATTTCCCATCGGATAAGCATGAGCCGGAATCGAACTTCAGGACATGTGACTTCAATTACCAAATCCAAGTCCAATAGGGACTCTGCGTTACCACTTTTTATAATAGAAAAAAACATGGTGTTGATTGTAGTGCAACTGGTCTTAAGTTTATAAACGTTCCACCGCACAAAGAATTTGAGGGATGTTTGAGTTTACATCGCTGCACAATTTTTTGCTCTTAAATTCCCACCGAGGAGATACACATGTTCAAATATAAGGGTATAACAACTAGAAAACTATACTCATCTACTGTTTTCTCGATAGCTCATTATTAAATACCTAATCTGCAGTTGCTGCTGCAAATGTTTAGATTGAAACCAAAATGTTTCCTATTAATTAGCAAGAACTTCCCAGATGAGCTCTGGATCATATGATGGCATATGCGCGAGGGTGAAGCCTTTGAATTCCACATCCCCAGCCAACCCCAAACAATCGCCTGTAACAGAGTAGGGAGAGTTCAAGCCTTTACTCGACCCATCTTCAGAAACACTAGATGAGACCATTTCATTACTCAGACTATTGTCATCATTAGTCAATGAAGTCGAAGAACTTGACTCTACTATCATCACTTTTTGACTCTCAATCCCAGCACATTTCCTACTAATCTTATTGGACTTCTCTTGCTTAAGTTTTTGTAGAATAGCTTGAATTTTTGCATCCACGGTATTTCTCAAAGCATTCAATCTTGAATCATCTCCGGTTCCCAACTTGCTTAGATTTGGGAAGTTCAAGCGTGTATGTTCGCCACGAAGCTTATAAGCAGCACGGTCATATGCATAGGCTGCAGATTCGGCTGTCTCATAGGTCCCCAGCCATACTCTTGTTCTATTATGTGGGAGTCTGATTTCAGCTACCCATTTTCCCCAATGCCTCTGTCGTACTCCTCGGTACATATTCTTTTTTGATAGCCTCGTATTGCTGTTTCTGTATTCAGGTTTCTGAAAATGGTTGGGAATTTGTGTTTGTAAATGCACATTTCTTGATAGATTTTCTTCAGAGAACTTTTGTTGGGAATACATTGAAGAGCCTAATGGCTCTGCAACAGGGTTATAACAGGGGACTGATGATGAGCAGTGAGAGAAAATTGAATCGAGTGTGTTGGTACTCCTCAATATGATATTTGATAGTGAAGTCCGAATATGAATACCTTCATTGTGTACAAAAGACATATCCATTTTCCTTGAAATCTTTTCGGTGTACTTGAGACTTCTTTAGAAAAGAAGAAACTCTGATGATACAGGATTATATGCAGAGGTTTAGAACAGAAAAATGGCTGGAAGACGAAAATCAGGGGTATTACCAATTAGGAAAGAGGCCGAAAGGCTGGAGAAGATATTTAGAGTTTGCTAACTTGGAGATATGTTGGTAGCTGGTTTAGCTATAGCTAGAATGTCTTTGGTGTCTTTGCTCTGCTGCTGGTATAGTGTATTTATAGCTGCAGATAAGGATTCATTTAAGTCAAAACTCTACTTTTTCATACTTTCCTATCAAAAAGTTGGATTTTGTCGTTACCCTAACGTGTTGAATACAAAAAGTAGAAATTTGTCTTTACTCATGTCATTTGAGTCCTCAAACCCTAGCCTTGCAAACTTATACTCCCTCCGTCCCAACCATTTCTTTACACTTTCTTTTTTTGGATGTCCCATCCAATTCTTTACATTTCAAAACTTACCAAAAATAGTCAATGGGTCCCACCATTTCTCCATTTTTTCTTCCTTTTCACACTATTTTTACCACATTATCTTCTTTTTATACATTAAAAATCAATGGGTCCCACCACTTCACCCATTTTTCTTTCTCTTTTCCACTATTTTATACATATTTCTTAACCTCCGTGCCCAACCCATTTGATAAGAAATGAGAGGGACGGTGGGAGTAGTATCAAGACTGGACCGGGAGGAAAAGAAGGGCATTATTGTAAGAAAATCATCCCCGAGTGGGATATGACCAAAAAAATGGAAATGGTCAACATACTACAACTTGGCATCCAAAAGATACTTCCCAGTCTGTGATTTCTTTTGTGAGTGGCATTTTTAGTCTCTGAATTTTTGTGGCTTAGACTTTGTGTTTCACATCTAATTGTTCTGACTTATTTGTGGTGGATCCACCATACGGGACCGTACTAGTTGGAAAATATGAACTTACAGAAAGGTGTATGATACAGAGTACATGGTTGAACTCTTCTACTGGCAAGTTCAAAAAAAAAACACGGAAGATACACGCACCTAACAAAAGTTATTGGATCTGTGACCAGGTGCTTTCATTAAATTGCAAAAGTAGAACCAGAAATAAGGTGTTATCCATAGGCTGGTTTGAGTTATATCATCAAAAATAAATTATTTATATTTAAAATATATATAAGTGTATATTTTTTAATAAAAATAAATAACTATTCTGTAAAATAAGAAATATCAAACAATTCTTAAATAATTTATTTGAAAATATATCATGTGAATATAAAAAAATTCTTAAAAAAAGTTATATTCTCCGTAAATAAGTCTACCAAACATGTACTTTAATAGTTTAATGTCTTATATAAGTTATTTTATATTGAGTAGGTTATATTTATTGAAGCACAAAAATAATTATGATTTATGAGTAATTTTGATCAAAACAAAAGTTTAAAAAAATTAAGTCACTGAAAAAGAATACTCAAACTAATTTCTGATTTTTAGTAAGTTTCTTGTTTATTTCTAACTTTATAGTGACTTTGGACTTGTTATATAAACAAATAATTTTCAGTTTAAAGTCGGAAATGACTTAAAATTTGGATTTTAGCGCAGGCAAACACGCTCCTGGTTAGTGTTATAAAAGCTGGAATTAGAGTTAGTCGATGAAAGCACTGTCAGGATTCATCGGAATGATTAATTGAATCATTACTTGGAACTAATTTAATATTATTTTTAATTATATGTATATAAATTGTAGATTTGTAATTTTATATAATCAAAATATCAAATATTTATATACCACACAAAAAAACACGTGTATATATTAGCACATACTAAAATATATATGGTTAAGTATTTTGCATAATTAAATGACATGATCTAATAAAAAATTGTATATAATACACAATTATATTTTTAAGTGTATTTTTTTATAAAATTATAATGAAATAATTTTGATATTTTTTTATTTCAGTTTTTCTTATAAAATTTGAAGTGATAAATTTTATTTAAAAACAAAACTTATTTCTTTTATAATATACTGATTTTTTCCTAGTTTTTGATGGATTATATCAATAAATTGATCGATTTTCATCTATTTTTTTAAAAAATGATTTTTATCCTGACTAACAATTAATCCAGAGATTCCAGACATTTTCATCCAACTTTTAGAACACCACGACGAGTTATAATTAAAAATTTTAAGCGGATAGAACCAAGTCTACGAAAACATGAATTGAAAGTCTAAAAGGTGTACAAGAATTGATCCCTGATCAATTATCTCTCCGGATATAACAGTTCTCTCCCAACTTGACACTTGACAGTACTGCCAAGGGCCAACAATCAAGTTGTTGCATGTGAACTCAAACCAAGTGCTTATTTTCTTTTCAGCCATGTCGAAATTCCAAAATAGACATTCAACTTGTTTTTAACGACTAAATATCCAGAGGCTGTTTGCCTAAATATAAAGTATATAACCTATAGTTTAAGATTGAGAAAATAAATTTTTTTGCCACTCAACTTATTATATTTTTAGAAACTTACCACTCAACTAAATTTTTTCTCGTTTTACTCACTAATGTTAGGTTTGGATTTGTTTTTAGTCAGTAACTTAGGTTCAAATATAATTATTAGCAATTTGATACTATATTTTTTTTGTAGCATCATTAATGCATAGTGATTGTATGTAATATTTTGATGATGTGACGTATGTTTATATCTTTATATATAACAATAATAATATAAAATGAGCCGATAAAATATTAAATTCAGGAAAAGTCATGATTAGGATTCTAGAATTTCATTAAATCATCAATATAAAATCAATGACTTCAAGCAATTCATCCTCCCTGATAAGATAAAGTCTAATTGAGTGATACGATGTATCATCTTTCATTATTAAAGTTTCAATCGACTAGCTCAGCCTAAGATCTCTCTTAAATTTATCTTCATAAATTTTAATAATTTTATTTTATTATAATTTTCAAGATAAAGATAAATTAATAGAAAGGAAAACTTAATATTCTTCGATTATTGTCCTCTATAATGCATCATTTTATGTTCTTATTACTCCCTCTGTCTCTCTCATTTGTTTACAGTTTCTTCTACTACTTAACATACACATTAAGACTCTTATAAAACATAGCTTATTTTTGAGATTTTCTTTTTGTGTATTAAAATTTAAACACTAAATTTTTTTCCGAAGAAAAAAATAAAATAATTTATAAAACTACATCTTTTTGAAGCCGTAAAATACATGTCAAACTGATCCTGGGTACATAAAAGATACTATATATAAACATATAGACATATATCAAATCATCAAAAAATTACAAATTACCACTATATTTAATAATGCTACAAAGAATTAATATAGTCCTAATAATCAAATCCGAACCTAACTTTAATGGCAAGAAAAAACCGAACCTAATTTCAGTGGTTAAAATAAAAAAATTTATAGTTGGATGGCAAGATTCTAAATACACAGTAAGTTGAGTGACAAAAAAATCTATTTTCCCTTTAAAATTTAAACTAATAGGGGAATTTTAAATAATAAATAGAATAGGATTTATATATTAATAACACATTTATGCAATATGTTTTTTAAATTATTTAAATATTTAGATATTTCATTTAAAATGCCTATCTATACTATACTATTAAATCCGAAACATTAAAAGTTTGGTCGGTCGGTACGCGGATTTTTATACGGACTTTTATAATTAGCGGGCTTCAAACAAAATTAGTGGGCTTCAAACAAATTATAAACAAATCAAAACATAAAACAAATATACGATCAAAACATAAAACAAATATAAAACCTATTTGACTATACCAAAATCAAAGTCAAACCTTAAAAAATACTATATTATTAAAGTCGAAACATTAAAAATTTGATTGGTCGGTACACAGACTTTTATACGGATTTTTATAATTAGCGTCTTCAAACAAAATTAGTGGGTTTTAAACAAAATATAAACAAATCAAAACATAAAACAAATATAAGATCAAAACTTAAACAAATATAAGACCTATTTGACTATACCAAAAATTAAAGTCAAACCTAAAAAAATATATACACATCTATATTATAATATTAAAACCGAAATATTGAAAGTTTGATCAGTCGGTAATTGGGATAAAGTACGGGCCTATTTATATACCAATTATTCTTTTTAATTAAAATATGTTACCTTTTTTATATTTTCAAACTAAAAAAACTCCATCATTTAAAATAATATCGAGAAACATAGTAATTACCTTTTTAACTAAAATACATTATCATTTTTATATTTTCTAACTAAAAAACAAATCTTCTACGATTAACATGAGCTACATATATAAAAATATAATACTATTATATATAATTATTAATAAATAACTTGTGATATTTTTCAACCAAAATATATTAACATTATTTTTAAATACACTAATGGACTCATTTTAAAAGTAATATTATAAATCGATAATATACTATTATACTGTTAAATTCGAAATATGAAAAGTCGAGTTTGGTGAGCCGGTTGGTATTCGACCCATGAATCTTTTTATTTATAACATGTTGTAATATATTTTTATTATCTATTAAACCAAAACATTTAGGTAGTATGATGGGTCGGTATTTGGTTTTACGCGTCTTTTTTAATTTAATATGTTCCATACTATATTATTAATTATCAATAACGAAATATTAAAAGATTGAGGTTGATTTATATCTGATTTTATAAATCTCCTTAAATTATAACATGAAAAAAAAACGTATTTTAACATTCTCAATAAAATATATATGTTCGACCTAATTTTGAATTAGCCATTTGAAGAAATTAACAATTAAGAATTTATCATCTGTTAAATAAAAAATTTATTTAATCATAATATTGTATCATAATTTTATTCTCACAATAATATTAATTTAAGTTAAAATATATACGATAAAATAGCAAATATTATAACCGGCCGTGCGTTGCACGGGTTATAAGCAGTTAATTTAAAAGGTAATATATTATTATACATAACCGTAAAATACCATCTCAAAAGTCAGTTTCCCTTTTTGAGTGTATGTTTCAATACATATCGGTTTCTGTATTTCTTTTTACAAAATTCAAAAGCCAGCTCATCCAGCGTCTTGTCTGCAACTTCTTTTTCATATGAGTCGGTTCTCGTTTGATCAGTACTAGTCTTTAACCCGTGCGAGGCACTGGCGAGTATATAATTCATAATTTAGTGTTTATAATTTAAATTTTAAAATTATTTTACTATGCTAATATTAATGAATTGATTTTAATTAAATTATATTAATCAACTAATTATATTTTCTCACAAAAATTTAGCTTTTACCATTTATTATCTATTTTACAAATATTTTTCTAATATTAATATGTGATAATTTATTATTTAATTGATTTTAAATCAAATTCTGAATATTTCGCAGATTTTTGTATGTATGATATGGAAAAAGATATTAGTCTCGTAACATATTAGAGTTAGAAAATAGTAGTTTTATTTATTTTTTCAACTAATTATAAATTATAATTAAGAGGATAATGATAAAGTTTTTGTCTTGTTTTACATGATAAGTGTTTTTAATATTTGAAATTGTTTAATAATGAAAGAGTAATAGACCTTCTTGTAGACTTCTAGTTGTATAAAGAGAGTACTATACCAAAAAGAACTTGACCAAACCAAAAATTTGTACGACTACAAATTATAGCCATGTTGCTTATTATAGTATAGCATAAATTTTGTACTCCCTCCGTCCCATTTTAACTGCTTTTGACTTTTTTACACGTATTTTAAGATGTTAAAAAAATCATATCTAAACATAGTTATTCTTTATAAAATTTATATCAAATTAAAGTTTGGAATCTAAACTTTTATTTGATATAAGAATTGAACTTTTTTATTGAGTGTAGCTATTGTTTTTTTTACGCCTCAATATACGTGTTAAAAAGTCAAACATCAGTTAAAATGGGACAGAGGGAGTAATATTAATTATAATATATTGGTATAGTAAGTTGAACGACTCTTAGTTTTTCACCTACACTCGTTAATAGAAAACTTTTACTGTATAAATTATACATATAAAGTATTACTTGCTTAGTTCTTCTCATACAAAAAATATAATGGTATTATGTAATATTTATGTAAAAAAGAAAGTTGATAGTTAGATAAAAGAGAAAGAAATAGACCATCAATAATGTTATGGAATAAAAATGAGGTGTGAGTTCGTGCTTTATGACTACTCCGTACGTATCTTTACCGCAATAAGTAGTCAAGTGAAAAACGTAATTCTAATTTTGAGAAGTAGAGCCTTTTATATTGAGATCTCATGCGTTAGAGATAGATTAGAAGTAGATATTTGTGTTTGAGATAGGATATAACTGATCTTTAGTCATTATTCTGACCTGTTAATTGTTATCTAGGACTCTAGATAGTCATCTTTAATAGTTAGAATCCGTTTAGGACACTAAGGTGCTGGACTCTCCTAGGTGACTTCTAATTAGACTAGGAATCCGGCCACGGGCTTGGATCAGCCCTAAGCTCATGTCTTGAGATTTGACAGCTCATGTTTCCCAAACATGGCTTTTTAGCGGGCTCTTTTTTAGTCTTGATTTATTACAGGTTAAATGGCGTTTTGGTCATTCAACTGATAGGAAACTTACAATTGGGTCATCCAACTCAAAAAACTTTCATTCACATCATTATACTCTTAAAAATTGTAATTCAGGTCACTGGCCGTTACACTCTGTTAAAAAATTGACGGAAAGCTGACTAAGCTTCTTTACTTGGCTTAAATAAATCCACCATGGCATGTACAATCAGTTGAAGCGGCATTTTGGTCACTTAATTGACTACAAACTTGCAATCGGGTCATCAAACTCAGGTCACTTATCATAATACTCCCTCTGTCCCATTGGATTGTATACAGTTTACTTTTTGGGACGTCCCATCAATTGTATACATATCAAAAATAGTAAATTTTTATAATATAAAAACTTAATTACACCCACTATCTTCTTCCACTACAACCACTTTATACATTAAATACTAGTAGGTCCCACCATTTTACTCACACTACACTTATTTTACACATTATATATTAATGAGTCCCACCACTTCACCCACTTTTCTTACTTTTTATTCACTAAATTACACTTTTTCTTAACCTCCGTGCCACTCCCCATGTGTATACTACTCAATGGGACGAGGGGAGTATACGTTAAAAATTGAGAAAAAGAATAGAATTAAAAGCTATCATGCAACACCTTTTTTCCTCTCTTAAAATTTTTGAAACTTATTAATAAATGAAACACATACACACACATAAAATCAATAGTTTCACCCACAAAAACTTAATCTATGTTTGTCTCTTATCATTTTATATATCTTAAGGCCTCAATATAAATTAAGTTTTTGTGCGTGAAACTGTTGATTTTATTATGTGTTTATTTGTTTAATTTATTAATAAGTTTCGAAATATTTAAGAGAGGAAAAAAGGTCATGCATGATAGCTTTTAATTCTCTTTTTTTCAATTGTTAACGGATATTATGATTAGTGACCTAAATAAAAGTTTTTTGAGTTTGATGACCTGATGACAAGTTTGTAGTCAGTTAAGTGATCAAAATGCCGCTTTAGCTGACTGTACATGCCACGGTGGATTTATTTAAGCTTAGTCAGCTTTCTGTCAAATTTTTAACGGAGTGTAACAGTCAGTGATCTGAATGAAAATTTTTAAGAATATAATGATGTGACTGAATTTTTTTTGAGTTGGATGACCCAATTGCAAGTTTCCGGTCAGTCAACTGACCAAAACGTCATTTAACCCGATTTAGTACCTACGAGATTAACTTATAAATTATAAGCCTAGACCTTTTAAACTAAGCTTTTATTTAGTCTCGGCCTTTGAAAATCCAATCATAATTAGGATTTATTTCAAACTCCTATCATTTGCCCCTGACTTTGGATAAGTTTCACAGAAACTTTTAGAGCATTTCATATGACTTTTCGAGCCTTTTGTATGATTTTTCGAGTTTTTTTCTTAACTTTTCGAGCCTTTTAAATGAAAAAAATTAATTTTTAAAGTAGTACGACTAGTATTTATGATGCTCTCAAGCATTTTTATAGTTTTGCGAGACTTAACGTGATTTTTATTAGAATTTTCATGATCTAATTCCAATTTTCTATAATTTTCTGAGCTTTTAAATAATTTTTAAAATAAGTTAAAACTACAATTTCTTTTCTGAAATTTATCTTGAATTTCTATAATTTTCACGGATTTTAAGAAAATTCGAGTGCTCTAATGCGCCCGGTTGATCCTGGGTAGAGATGTTCAAAAAATCTGAAATCTGAAATCCGATCCGATCCGATCTGGAAAAAAATCTGAAAAACCCGATCTGAAAAAAACCCGGTCTGGCCTGGCCCGATCCGAAGGCCTAAAACAGGCCTAGTATTTTCCAAAAAATCCGGATAAAATCCGGATTTTTGAAAAATCCGGATTTTTTATAACTAAACCAGGCCTAGTATTTTTGGGAAAGCCCGGCCCGGCCCGGCCCGATTTTTGAAAAAGCCCGGCCCGATCTGGTTTCAAAAAAATCCGGATTTTTTTGGCCCGGTCTGGATCTGGCCCGAACAGATCTTTTGTGCATCTCTAATCCTGGGGCTGACCTGGGTTGATTTAGGGCGCTCCAGGCGCTCGAGTTGATCCCAAGTCGATTTAGGACGCTCTGGGGCACCTAGGTCGACCCTAAGGCTGACCCGGGTCGATTTAGGGCGCTCTAGGGTGCTCAGGTCGACCCTAGAGCTCATCCAAGTCCTTAAGTGTGATTTAGCAACTCATGGTGCGTTCGGCCGCTTTGGCTCCTTTAGCTCGATTTTTTAGTTCTATCATGTATTTAACTTGTTTAATCATGACTAATCAACTGATTATATTACCATTAAGTTCAATCATGAACGACAATCACTTGTGTATATAAGAAGCTAAGCTTTTAGATAAGTTTAAGGTTTTAGAGGCCCTTTTTAGACTAATTTCAGGCTTTATTAGGCCTTATACACATTTATAAATGTAATTATGCATTCATGATTCATTATTATGTTTTTTTGTTCTCGGAAGATCTTGAACCTTCCCATAACTTCTTGATTGTGGGCTTTTTTGTTGGGCTTGGTGACTTGTTGTAGCAGGTTACTTGGCATGTCGACATGATGGATGACCAGACCACCCTATAAATAAGTGAGCATCCTCATCGTTTCACACTTAACATTTCACAATTTTATCAATTCTCTCTAGATTTCTCTCATTCTTCAAGCTTTCACCTTCAAGATTTCTTTTCGAGTTCAAATGGTTGACGGTGAGGTAGCACACTTTGCTAAGATTTCCAAGGCCATGAGCGCCTCCTCCTCGTCCAAAAGAGTTACTCCTATTGTCAAAGAATCTACTTGTTGGTCTATCTTTGATTTGATCGATATTATGGGGATGAATACCCCTCATTAGCTGATCTAGGTTCTTATGGTTATGCTGCCAATGTATCTCCTTCAAGTTAAACTTCATAATAGATTGTTTAACTTTCCGAGTCTCATTCCTAGTTCTTTGCCGAACGCAGGATTGGACTTGTCATTGGAATTCTCAGAATTTCTTCATATATAAAGATGCTCTATTAGCTGGACTTTGGTTTCCCCTTCATCACTTTATTCCCGGACTTCTAGCCAATGTAGGGGTCAATCCTTGTCAATTGACACCCAATGCTTGGCGCACTATTCATTGTTTCATGGTTCAATGCCTATCTAAAGGTCTCCTTGTGTGTTTCCTTGTTTTGTAAAATATTTCAATTCAAGAACTCTCCAATAGATTCTGCGGGTTTGGTTTTTATTAGTCATCGGCCTAACCGGTCTCATATTTTCAATGATTCCTTCATTTCGGGAAAAAAAAATCCTCATTAGAAGAGAGAATTCTTAAAATTACACTGGGAAGGGGGAGACTGGGGAACCCTATTCAGATTTAAGTTTTGTAAAGTTTTGTCAGTTTTGATTCGACATCTATAATTAGATATCTTGAATCACTAACTAAAGACTTATTTATTGCTTGATACATTGATTGTCATTTTGACGAGTCTTTCTTTCCTTCCTTAGGTGGAGAGATTCCTGTCCCTGGAGATTTGGGATTAAATAATCAGAAAATTTCAATTAATTATGTGCATGATATGAAATTATGGGATCAAAGTAAAACCATAATAGATGATGTATTTGTGTATTCTATGACATTGGATGTCGACATAAGTTTTGATCCTGAACCACAAAGTGTGGATGAATGCTGTCGAAAAAAAAGACCGGCTAAAATGGAAAGACACAATCCAATCAGAATCAAATTCATTGTGTAAAAGAGAAGTGTTTGGACCTATCGTCCAAACACCAATCAGTGTGAATCCTGTTGGGAATAAATGGGTATTCATGAAAAATGAAATAAAAAGAATCAAATTATGAGATATAAAGCCTGACTTGTAGCACAAGGGTTTTTTCAAAGGCCTGACATTGATTATCACGAAACATACTCGCAAGTAATTGATAAAATTACTTTTCATTTTATATTAGGTATGACATCTAAAGAAAAGTAGGAAACACGTCTTATGGACTTTTACTGCATAGGGGTCGTTTGGTTCGTGGGTTTCTGGAATCAGGTATGGGGTTTGTCCATTCCAAACCCATACCTGTTGTTTGGTTGAGAAAAACAAAATCTGAAACCCATACCTTAAACCCCCAAGGTATGAGTTTTTGATACCCAAGTGGGGAGGTGGGTATGAAATGGAGGTATGAGATACATTTATTTTTTTTATTTTTTTGTCTCTTTTTAAGTAATGAAATATTAATGTTTGATACAAAATTAAATCAATGATGCAAAAATATATGACAATAATAATTTTAAAAAATATTTTTAATTAATATATATTATTAACTTATGTTTTATAAAAATTGTATATATTGATTCCAGCACTCAACCAAACACATGATATCAGATATGATACCTCAAACCCATACCACCTTAACCCGATTCCTCATTCCAACCCGATACCACTCCTCGAACCAAACACATGTATCACTTGAGGGTGAGATTTTTATGAATATCTCGGAAAGGTTAAAAATGAATGAGTTTAAGAAACCTCGGCATACATACTCCATTGAACTTCAACGATTATTGTAGGGATTGAAACAATCTGGTCGTATGTGGTATAACACACTTATTCGTTATTTCTAAAAGAATGGATATATTAGTAATCAAATTTGTCCATGTATTTTTATCAAATATTCACAATTTGATTTTGTGATTATTGTTGTTTATGTGGATGATTTAAACCTTGTAAGAACAGATATACAAGTTGATGAAGCTGTCATATATCTAAAGACAAAATTTGAAATGAAAGATCTTAGTAAGACAAAATATTGTCTTGGTATACAAGTCGAGCACTTTCATCATGAATTTTCCGCCACCAATTTTACATGGAAAAATCTCATCTGTAGACTGCTCCAATGATGGTTGATCTTTAGAAGCAGATAAAGATATAATTCGACCACAAGAAGATAATGAAGAAGTTCTTGGTCCTGAAATCCCATATCTTGGAGTAGTTGGTGCACTTATGTATCTTGTGAATAATACAAGGCCAAATATTACATTTGTTGTGAATTTATTGGCTAGATTTAGTTCTGCTCTGATGGACAAACATTGATATGAAATCAATCATATATTTTGTTATCTTCGAAGAACAATTAATTTTGGGTTATTCTTTCCAAATAACTCAACATCTCAGATTATTGGATGTGTAGACGCTGGATATTTGTTAGACCCTCATTTTGGAAATCAAAAAATAGATATAGATTTACATATTGTGGTACAACCATTTCCTTGAAATCCACGAAGCAAACTACAATGACAACCTCAACAAATCACTCAAAACAAATTGCAATACACGGAACCAGTAGAGAATGTATTTGATTGTGATCTATCATAAAAAATATTCAAGAATCACGTGGATTACCGGACATCACGAGAAGTCCCACTGTTATGTTTGAAAATAACACTGCATTTATTAATCATCTCAAGAAGGGATATATCAAAAGAGACAAGGCATGCACATTTCACCAAAATTATTCTATACTTATGATCTTGAAAAGAATGGTGAAATTGATATACAATAAATTCGATCAATTGACAACCTTGCAGACTTATTCACAAACTCGTTACCAAATTCAACATTTACAAAACTATGACATACTATTGGAATGCGTCGACTCAAAGATATGCTACAATAAAACTTCAGTGATTGATGTTCTCTTACAAGGGAAGATTGTACTCTTTTTCCCTCGTCAAAATTCTTATCCTACAGGGTTATCTTTAACAAAATTTTAACGAGATAGTCTATGATTCATACCATAATGACAATCAAAGAAGAGTGTTATAAGTTGATTGTCATATTGTCATGTGGTCAGATGTTAAATAACATGGCTAGATATAGGAGTGGAAATATTTGACATACAATTAATTTACTTTTCTGTTGCAGTGTCTCCACATTGTCTACAACTAAAATAGCATCTACAACTAGAATAGCTTATTGCACGTAAGACTTGTAGCAAACAATTCCAAATTCATGTTTCCTACCTTCCTCCTAATTTTCATTGTAGAACTTGTACCAAACAATTCTAAATACATGTTTCCTACCTTCCTCCTAGTTTTCATTATTATATATGTGTTAGATTTAGTAAAGATTGTAGTAGCCCATATAATATAGGGGTGAGCAAAACTGAACCGGAACCGAACCATATAAATTCGGTCCGGTTCGGTTCCCATTTTTTTAAAATTTTAGTTTTTTCGGTTCTTCGTTCCGGAACGAATTAAAGTTCGCTTCGGTCCGGTTCCTTCAAACAAAATTCGGTTCCGGACCGAATAGACCGAATTTTTTGTATTAATATATTAAATATAATATATATTATTTCCTTCAGACTTCAGTACAGAGATACCAACAGCACATAAATCACAACCCTAGTCCCTAGTATCGCATCGCACATATTCCAGATTCACAAATCAAGCATAGCTAATCTCTACTTCAATTCAAGAATCTGAGATCCCTAATTCTCTACTACTTGTGCTGATACCTCCACTTCTGCTGTGTTTGCTATCCAAGTTACTGTGTTTCCTAACCAAGTAATGGAATCACAAACTCCCATGTGGCTGCGGATGGAAGCTCCGTTGGCTTCGATTGCAAGACTATTGTACAACTCTGAGTCTCTAATGGTACACTTGAACTTATATTTCAACTTGACTTTTCATGTTTTTTAAAAGAATTCGGTTCTTAGAGTAAAAACCGAACCAAACCGAATTATTTCGGTTCGGTTCCGGTTCGGTCCATAAAATAATTTCGGTTCGGTTCGGTCTAGAAAAATTTCCTAATTCGATTTTCGGTTCTTTCGATTCGGTTCGGTTCCGGACCGAACCGACCGAATGCTCAGCCTCAATATAATATTAATATATTTAAGTTAGCATTTTACAACATATTTTTAATTATTAACACGTAACTAGCGTAGAAGCCCGTGCAAGGCACGGGCGCTGTGGTAAAGCTTTTTTTTAAAAAATTTAAAATCATGGTAAAGCATTTTTTTTATTTTAAATCTTGTTAAAGATTTTTTTTATTTAAAATCATGGGGAGCTATTGTTGTATTGGCGAAATTATATTTGTTAGCTTTCATGCTAAATGGACAGAACCGTTCACACAAACATGAATTCTCGATGATCAAAAAGTAACGACCTAACATATAAATTTTAACTTGCAAAAGATGTCTATCGTTAAGTTAGACCACCATTAAACCATGTGTATCTGTAAGTCTAAATGTAAAGACAACCCTATCTGTTACATAGGGATGATAACTCAACAATAGAACGGGACAAGTAAATAACACTACGCCTGCACCGGAATTGGAAGATACGAAGACAAAGGGTGAAGAAGCCATCTACAGTCTTGAAGGAATAAGCTCACTGGAAGAAGTTCATTAATATGTTCATGCCTCAGTGAAGAATAAAGATTGAAGTATTCAAGATTGTGGAAGCAATGAAGATGTTGTCCAAGTACTCTAAAGATTTCAGTGCAACCCCTGAAGCAAGATATTTCTATATGTCTTGGTTGGTTATTTATAATCAACAAACTGAAGCATAAACTAACCCGGAATGACTGATCAAGTATATTGTTAAGCAAAAGAATTCAAGGGATTATTTCAGTTCGAGTCGTTCGTGAACCAGACCAGTGCACAGGACGTCAGGACGTACGAAAGTATTCAGTGGATTCGATCAACGGATTAATTGATCAAGTCAATCGAGCTGCTCCAGAATATTGCCAAAGGAACTTATTATTATATATATATGTATATATATATATATATTAATTGTGAATTACTTGAACATAAATAATTCAAGTAATTATTTAAACACAATTAATTCTATATATATGTATATATATATTTTAATAAGTGATACAAATGGGTAGTCTAAGGCAAAATCTTCTAAGTATACAATCATTGTATACACTGTGAATAAATCAGGCGCCAAGTTTGACCAGAAGTCAAAACTTGCGCTTGGTTTATTCATCAGGATTTTGGCTAAGTGAAGCTATCAGTATACTGAAGGAAGGAGCGCAACATTTGACTAAAGTCAAATGTTGCGCCTCCTGTCATTGCACTTGGCGCAACATTCTCTTTATTTGGCTAAGTCACAGGCAACACAGTGATGCTCAGGCGCATCATTTGACCTTGGTCAAAGCGCAACATTTGACCAAGTCAAATGTTGCGCCTCTGACTATGATTAAAGAGCAATGTAGTGTGTGAAGCATTTGCCTAAGTCCCAGCAAGTGGAGTGCAATGTGAGGCGCAATGATTGACTCACCTGGCGCCAAGTTTGACTCATCCAAGCGCAACTCTGGTTACTTGGAATTTCTCCAAGTACTGAAACTACAGTGGCAACAGTGAAGATATGTTGAAGCGCAAGAATTGACTGGCGCAAGTTTTGACTTTCTATATATACATATATATATGTTCAAAGCGCAACTTTGTTATATATATATATATGTGTGTATATAAAACCTGCGCCCCTTCATGCACACAATTGGAGTTAGATTTATTTTGTTAAATCGAATCCGTCCAGGACGAACTCAAGTCGTCCAGGACGAACTCGTTAACCATGGTTAGTTTATGAAAGCCTATAAATATGTGATTGTGGTTCTCACAATTTACATCATCCTTCGGGATGGATGACCAAGTGCTTTGCACAAACTCTCTCAAATATACACACACCCTAGCCTAGTTTTGTACCATAAATATTTGTAGTGGATAGGGCTTGTAATATTTAGAGGAGTGGTCATTGTAGCCAACCTTCGGGTTTGGATTTATAGCACCTTCGAGGTATTTATCAATATACAGATATACCTTGGAAAATATTGTGTGTTGGTTTAATATTTTCATATCCTCAGAAACCGACCCAATAAATATCCGGAACACGAAACCCATTACAGAACTGCAATTTGTTTATCCGCAAGATTCGAAAGAATTTTAAATTGTAGTGAGTATCGTATTCAACCCCCCCCTTCTACGATACTTTGGACCTAACAATTGGTATCAGAGCCAGGTTGATTGATATACAAATCAAGATCCTTATCGTACGGATAATCAAGAACCTAGCTTTTGATATTTGATTAGGGGAAATGTTCTTCCGGTTTGTGTTGCTGAATTTGTCCGTAGGCCTAAGCAAGGATTATCTGTCGGATACTGAACTTTGGACTGGGACTTATAAATTTATATTTTAAATTTTAATAAGTTTATTTTATAAATTTGATTTAATTTATTTTAAACTTATTAATTGAGTTTATTATGAATTAATTAAATTTATCTTATAAACTTAATTAAATTTACTTTATAAACTTTACTAAATTCATTTAATAAATTTGAATAAATTTATTTTAGACTTGTAAAGTTTACTCTTAGACTTTATTAAGTTTATCATAAATTTTATAAATTTATTATTTAAATTTTTATAGTTTGTGATTTAAATTTAAGTTAAAATATAAAATATAAATTTAAGAGGATTTAACTGATTATGGATATAAGTTCAAGTTCAAGGGTTCAATTTAGTTTGTTCTGGAAGCTATGATTTAACTGGAGACGAGACACTTGAATATTTTCAAAAATTAAATTTATCTAATAAATTTTAATATATTTACTAAATGAATTTGAAATAAATTTGTTCTAAACTTGTTCAGTTTATTATGAATTTATTTGAATTTATTTTTTAAATATAATTAAATTTACTTTATAGATTTAACTAAGTTTATTTTATACTTTATTTCCTTTCATCTTTTAAAACTTTTTTAAATTTATTTTCTTTATAATTTAAACTTAGTTTAAATAATCAAGTGTCCCGTAACCTTTTTAATTATTCTACTCCAAGACAAATCAGATTGACATTAGTTGAGACAGATCAGGCTGACAGATTACAAGACAAACACCGGGATTTCTAATACCAGATTCTCAGAACCGGTAATGGATGTACATTGATGACCCAATCCAATTGATTTCTCAAAGGATTATTAGAAGCAGTTTTCTATGTTCGACAAAGCTGATTGTGATTCGAAGAAGTATCTATTGAAGACTAATTTGGTACTACTAAAAGTGGATTTTGAAGAAGGTACTTCAGGCCTTGATCTGAGTAATTACTCCGACTTGATTATCAGATCACCAGATCAGGATGGAAATTTGCTAAATCTACAATGAAGCATCTTTTCAGGGCTCAGAATGTCAACTTTGAATGGCACCACTAGTAGTAGGAAAAGAGAAGTTTTTGCAGAAGAATCTTCAAGGGATTTCAATCTAACTCAGTGATTCAGGAATATACAATTACTCAGTGAATTGTACTGATGCTAAATCTATCCAGAATCAACTGAACCAAAGACAGAGAACTGTGGAGGTTTAAGGATATAATTATCGAGTTACTACCGCACCAAATCAGTTTCGTGCATTTATGTCAGAACCTTAGGATTGAACAGAAGAGTTTGTAACTGCTGAATTTGAGGAAGCTCAAGTCGACGAAAGTTAACACTTTTGAAGAATGTGAGGACAGAACTTCAAGGATTAGCATAACACTGTCTGAGAGGTTTAGTCATGTCAGATTCAGATGGAATCCATTGGTTTCAAGTGGAGACTCTTCGGGGTTCAGTTCGACAAGTTGTTTGAAAACTGAGTTGGTCAGTACACACAATATTGTTTGGTATCTTTAGCAAAGGAGGGTTGCTATATATATTGAAGCCTCGACAAACAAGGATGATAGGGCTTGTCCGAAATTCAAGTGGATGTTTTGAAAGAAACATCACAAAAAGTTCTTATGCTATTTTAGGAAAGGTGTGAGCTGGATCAGTTGCTGATGAGAAGGATGATTATGGTTATCTGGCTATCCTAGCATTCTCTGAAGATGACTCAACTCGCACATCTCAGGTACGAATTCTTTCTAACTATGCAATAATTATTTCTTTATATTCAAAGCATGTTATAAATCTCTGAGTAGAACTGTTTAACACACAAGCACAAGCATGATAGCATCACAATTGATAATGTTAAACTAGTATGCTAGATGACTGTTCTGGTAACTAGGATTGATGATAATCTTGTGCATGTGTCTTTAGCAGATTCTTAACATGTGTATGAATATTTAGGATTTGATTATTTGCAATGGTGAGATTAGAAGCTTTCCTTTGGAACACGACTCTTAGTTTTAGGGGTTATGATCCTAGCATGTATAACTTTGTTAAAACACTTACTTTCAGATTCCCTAGTACAATTAGATTTGCTTATCTAATCTGAATTGTTTGTTAAGGAATTTATTTGTTCTATGATGGAATGTCTACCTTGTGTCAGTAGAACTTTTAGAACTTCATGTTAGATCTAAAACTAACTTAGGTAATAAAGATAGTATAATGCCGTATAACAACAGATTGGGATTAATATGAATTGATGATGTGATCATCTGTCCATGATCCTTATGCTCTTAGAAGATTATTGAATATCTGTAATTCTACTTGCTACCTGTTGCACTTGTGTTAATTGGTTTAAGTAGAGAGTACTGAATCTTCTGAATTGCATAACTGCCTGTCTTGCTCTTGTCTTATCTTTGATTGTTTGCCATGTGTATTCAACATCATGTCTGCTTATTTTCATGTCATGAATGCATGTCTTTGTACTTGCATTGATTTTAGAAAAGCATGTTTGAGAATCACATTAGGGCAATGTCTAGATAAGAATTAGCATGTTAAGGTTGCTTTTGTTGTTACCATTGTTAAAGAAAAATCTCTAATCCATCCGGACCCAGTTATGATTGGGGACCATAGAACTCTTTCCATTTGTGATTGCAGGTTACATATGTTCCATATGATTTTTGGTGCACTCTGTTTGCTGAGTAGCTGAAATCATATATTCACCAAAAGTAACCTATTAGCAAATGTGATCATGTGAGCAGTTCCGTCAATAATCTTTGAAAGATGACAACAAAGATTCTCTTGCGGGACATGCCTGTTTTCCTGGAATGTCATCATGGAAGCATATCTTTCTTGAAAGAGTCAAAGCACACAAATTCTGAGTATCAGACTGTTCTCTGACAATGGACATTATGTCAGTTCATGGAATAGTGCTTTATCTCAAATCAGGAAAGATGTGAATCTGCTCGTAGCTAATATGGAACTTCAACTGAAGATGAAGTGAGCTATTTCGATAGTAAAGCTTCATGAGATAAGTGTTAGCTATGGCATTTGAAGCTCTCGCACTTGTATGTCAAAACAAGGAGCTCTTTTTATTAGTAAGAAGAGAATTAATGAGAGGACTGCCTCATCTGAAATTCATTATGGATGAAGATTATGAGGTATGTCAATAGGGAAGTCAAAGGAGCATCGCACAGAAGCAAAGATATGATCTATATTACTGAGCCGCTTCAGATGATACGTATGGATTTCTACGGATCAGTTAATGTCATGTCTACAACAAAGCCAAATATCTTTTTGCGAAGATCATTGACTACTCTAGATTCTTTCGTGTTGTTCGTATGTGTTCGAAGGACAAGACGTCACAAATGAAGGTTGATCAAGATGAACCCTGATCATTGATAAATCCAGAAAGACACCATTCTTGTCAGTGGCCAATCAGAAGCAAACACTAACTCTTGGTATGTGTTTGGAGGAAAATGCCTCTTTGCAAGTCTTGCATTTGAAGATCAAATAATATTTTCCTTGGCTACTCTATGGAGTCTACAGTCTACAGGGTGATTGTGATTAATCAACAGAAGGTGATTGTAAGTCTGGACAGGACATTGAACGACACTTTGCTCCAAGCTGTTAATGGTGATATCATTGGTATTATGATGATTCAATCCAAGCAGAATCTTTTTGCAAGGATAAGGATTGTTAAGGAAATCCCAGCAACAGCTTAGGGGGAGCATTTGGTGGATCTACTAGTCAAACTCAACACCACATTGGAGATGAACAGGACATATGAAGAACGTATCTGCTTAGACAAAGGGTTTGAAGTCAATATCATTCTCGGGTTCTAGTTCTTATATGTTCCTAATGGTGAAGTGAAGATTGGGAGAGCTATTGTGAAAGGATGTTATTTCTTTGGGTTTCAATCTGAAGTGAAACTTGAGGAAGATTCAGAAGCTCTTAAAGGGATCCAGATTGAGTGATTGAACAGCAAGATGATCTCAATCAATTTGAAAGCAGATTGTGCGGATTCTGATACCCTGACCTAATGACAATTCATTACTTAGTACCTGTCGGGTATTTAGATTCCAACTGGATAATTTTGGCTCTGTTACGAGGAACAAGCCAAATTTGGTTTGCTTAGAGTTATTTCAAAGGAGAAGGTTATGAAGATGATGGAAACAGAATCTTCAAGTTCAGGTCTCTACATTTTAGGGGACTTAACGACCTTCAAAATTGAACTAAAGCGCCATTGACGAGACTCGGGTTCAGGATATTACAAGGAGCTAGAAGATGAAGCTTCATGCAACATTTCAAGGACTTTGCAGTTGCAGATCCAATGGAATTTGTATTCTCTTTCTTCACCAGCTCTCTATGAGTTGCTATCCAACACCTGATGATCGTCACGGACATGGTATGACTTCTGACTAGCATATTATTTTAATATCTATTTGCTAGAGTCATATTTGGTATCCAAATTATTACCTCTCATGATACAAGGCACACACAATACAACTATCTGTGCTGTGATACCATGATTATATTATATGTGGACTAACGTCACTTGTGCAAGATAATTGCTAAGTGAATGCAGATTAGTGATATGATGAGTTTGTTGGAAAGTTGCAATTCTTTATGGTCTACTAGTTAGCCTAAAGAATGATGGCAATAAAAGGAAGTCAAGGATCTTTTGAATATGCGCATTTTGGAAGATTCTAGACCTGCCAAGACTTAAGCCAACAACCACTGAACTTGATCAGTACAAGAAAGGTACATCAACTGAAATGTCAAGTCTTAGAGGTATTCAACTCATCACTTTACTTAACTGCAAAATGATCGCATGTTATATTTTCTTTATGTCAATGTTCATGGTTCTGAGTGGATTTTGGAGAACCTATCCAATTAGTTGTTAAGAGGTTTATAGTTATTTTTGGGGATTGCCTAATCTATTGGAGTGGTACCCTAAAGATGCTGTGCTTAACCTGTACAACTATATAGATATTGTTTTACAGATTGTCAGAAAGACATGGGATTTATTCTCTCATGAAGCTATCATTCGTGGAAGGAGGTTGATTTCTTGTTATAATAAGAAGATGCCAAGAACAAGAAAATAACTCCATTTCCAGCAACTCTGTGAAGCACTCTCTACTCCCTGGAACCTAAGGATCTTGCTATTGGAACCTAAGGACCTAGCTCGATCTAGTGCTCGTTGACATAAGGTATTACTTCTTTCATGAGCATGTCTATCGTATTTCTTGAATGAATTCATGAGTATTAAATTGTCTATACATAGGACTTGTGAATTTATTTAAAATCCAATACCTCGTGCCTTTTGCTATTATATGTGATTGCCATGTTTATTGCTTTGCATGCTTAGATGGTGATTATATGTTTTAGCATGAGTGTTTGTTATTTCAATTATTTAAATTATGGTGCATGACAATTAAGTGACTTATTTGTTCATGATTTAAATTATTAGAGATGACATGAAGCATGACTTAATTATGTTATTTTTCTTGAACTATACCTCTTTAACAATTGGTATCTAGTAGAGAACTTTGTCATAATCTGGTCGTGACATATCTGTATTTGTGAACATACTTAGGATTATTTTCTAGGTTAAATTCATTTTTATAGGTATAAAATCTGAAGCATGACTTATTTGTTTCTAGACTTGTAACTTGTATCAGTAATTGGTATGTGGTTAGAATCTAGTTAGAATTTAGTCATGATATACTAGTATTTGTGGAGTTACTTAGATTCTCTCTAAGCTGAATCCATTTATATTAGTGTATATACTTGAAGCATAACTATTTATGTTGGATATTTGATGATTTATTGATTGATATTTTATTTCATGTCTAACTGCATATAGTTGTGATACTTTTAGTGTTAGTGATATTTTGCATGCTTATATGTAGATCACTTATATTAATTGTTAATATTTTCTGCGAGGAGTTGTGTGAGTTTACTTGTACTCAATGCTTACATGTATAGGACTTGTGAACTTTTCTTCAACTTTCCCTCGGACTTGCGAATATCTTTGTATGATTGTCATGATTTTAGTTGTTATATGCTGATCTGATAATTATATGATATAGCGTAGGTAATTATTATTTTATCTTAGTTAAATTGTGATCCATGACAATTATATGCTTATTTGTTTCATGATTAACTTTGATAGAATAATAGAAGCATGATTAATTCATTTTTGAAATATTTAATTGGTATCTATTTTTGATGCTTTATTGATGTTTTATTTGTGGATGAATTGTGATGTGTTGGCACTGGTGAAATATTGTTGCATATTTCTTAAAACCACTAGTGCTAATATATTTTAGGTGTTTAATATTCTGAGTACAAGGGAGACAACAAAATATCTATTCTGTCTCGTATTTATGTTTTGGAGTGGTGAGTTTCTGTAAAGAAATTTCCTTATCAATTGATTTCAACAATTGGTATCCACTACTCTATTTTATAAATATTTCTTAGAATATTTTGCATCTATATATGTAGTGTCATAGGACGAGACATTGATTATCTTGTATTTGTGTACTTGGTGATCTTTGTCACTTGCAGCGTCTGTTTTGACGATGTGCTAGTATGAGGCCTTTTCACTAATTATTGTGGTGAGTGCTTTATACACTGTAGCGCATAAATTTTCTTGTTTCCTTTTTAAATTGTAGTGAGAAACAGGAGTCTGTGTCTTTTTCAAAGACAAGTTCATTTAAACCTTTTATGCATAGATTCAGACTCTCATACTCAAACCAGTTTTTAATGGAAAACTTTGATTCTTTCATCGGTTGTGATGTTCATTTTTTTATGAAAATCATTTTACAGTCACAACTGATTCATTTTTTCTCAAAAGATTAAATGCAATTGCTTTCATTCAAAATCATAGATTTTCTAAAATGCAGTTATATCTCTTTCTGTTCTTCGGAACTTAATCAGCCTCTTGGCTTTCCTAGATAGTCATAAGGTTGAAAACCAACAATCTTTATCCCAGACTATAAAACCAAATTCAGAACACATCCCAACTTTCCCCCTGGAGTGATAAGGAACTTATTAGACTAGAGGTCAATGAGGGAGAAACTGTACTCGTTACAGCAAATAAGGATGTGAGGGATAGTGTACCCACAGCTCTACCTCTCAAGGAGAAAAGGTGTTTTCAAACTTGAGGTAACTGTTGCTCATCTGTATTCTCCCAAAAGAATATAGAGCTGAAAAGGCAATAAAACAGTCTCTAGAATCATTCTCTCAACAGGATGAGTCTATTGAAATTCGCTCGTCAGCCAGAGCATCTTGTATTGAGTCAAGCACATCATCAGTAATCACTCTGATGAAGAGCCTAAACAGAAAATATTATGGACACAATACAAGAGAGTGCACAATAAGGTTAAAGGTTTTGTTCCAGAAGCAACTTCTTCATTTACCATTTTACGGTAAATAAGATGGTTGATGCCTTTACAGGTGTAAGGAGGAAACGAGGATCTCAATTGCCAAATCTTCAGGATTCTCGTCTCCCTCCCCAGATAAGAACAGATCTGGATCCAATCGGAATGGATTTCCTATTTATAGGAGATCGGCAACTCTCTGACTATGAGTCAATTTATTGATGAGTCAGTTGAGGATCGGGGATTTACGAAACCCCATTGCACCGCCAGTGACCTCTCTTGAAGGGGCTTTGGTGATCTTCTCATGCAGGTACAGAAGACCATATTTTGAGTGCTGAGAGAAACACTCTGAGCCAAACACTGAGAGTTAAACACTTGGTGAGATTCTGAGAAGATTCAGTGAGATATCAGAATGAGAAATATGTGAGCATGAGTGAGTGCAAACACATAGGATTTTGAGAAGAGTGAAACACTTGTGAGGTACATATAATAATAATAATTGGTATTGAAAGCTCACAAGTTGTTGAAAGAATTGACGGAAGCAACTACGGTTCATTCCATTTCACGTTGTGAACTTATGGTTGATGATTCTCTTGAATCAAGTGTCTTCACAGACATTGAGGAGGACTTAGGCCTTTGCCATAATTAAGCCTTTGTCTAACCTCCCAGAGCAAACAACTCTGGATCCTTAATTGGATAAGCCACTTAGTGGTTGGCAACTTGTGGACCATGATTCAGATTTATCTGAGGAGTCTACAGGGACTGGGAATTACGAACTCCCATTGCACCACCGGTGACCCCCTTTAAGGGTGGCTAAGGTGATTTTCTTGCAGGTACTCAGCATTTTGGAAGCTCAGTATTTGTGTGGAGGGATACACTTACAGAACTCGTGAGTGACACCCTTACCCAAAAACCGAGAGAAAATTGAGTGTTGAGTGATACACTTGCAGAACATTTTAGTGAGACACCCACTAATTACCAAATTTATACCTAAAGACATAGTGGATGTTGTTACTGGAATGTCAGTTTTTATTCCTTACTTTTCCGTTTGGAACCTATTCCTTCAGCATAGGCACCAACCCAATCAAAGTAAACCCTTCTTCTGAACTCTTTCTTCGACCCCAGCTTTAGCGTTGTTTAGTTCTCTACGGGGATATTATCTTTTGGTACAGGATGTATTGGACACGTTCCTTGACCATATTTGATACCACATATCCTCGGAGGATTCCACAACTAAGGGGGAGAATATATTTAGGGGGAGAATATATGAAAGGGGGAAGAAAAAGTAAGTTAGCTTTCTTCTATTGTCTACAACTAAGGGGGATTAAACTACTCTTTAGCTGTGTACTACTGAGGGGGAGATTCTTCTTTCAAATAAGGAGGAGGATTGATCTTTCATCTAAGAGGAGACAACTACTTATCACTAAGGGGAACCTGATCAAGGTAACGGGAGGAGAAGTATAAGGTGATACAATTATTCTTCAGTAAGTGGTAGACATGAACTCATTCCTTACCACTGAAGAATTCAATGAAGCTGCTGATTGTTCTTTGCATAATGGAATGTTTTGAATTCTCTTCAAGACAGACTATGAGGATTATCTGGCAGGTAAGCAAGAACCAGAGAAATAAAGGTGATATGCACATTTGTTATTTCTATTCATGAAATCTGGAAATGTATTATATGATCCAGAAACTTTGTAGCATTATTTACTAGTCCAGGACTTTACTTTTTCTAGTGTTAGTTGAGTTATCCTCCAGAGGATTTGCTTGTTATGATTAACAAACAAATAGGGGGAGATTGTAAGTCTAAATGTAAAGACAACCCTATCTGTTACATAGGGATGATAACTCAACAATAGAACGGGACAAGTAAATAACACTACGCCTGCACCGGAATTGGAAGATACGAAGACAAAGGGTGAAGAAGCCATCTACAGTCTTGAAGGAATAAGCTCACTGGAAGAAGTTCATTAATATGTTCATGCCTCAGTGAAGAATAAAGATTGAAGTATTCAAGATTGTGGAAGCAATGAAGATGTTGTCCAAGTACTCTAAAGATTTCAGTGCAACCCCTGAAGCAAGATATTTCTATATGTCTTGGTTGGTTATTTATAATCAACAAACTGAAGCATAAACTAACCCGGAATGACTGATCAAGTATATTGTTAAGCAAAAGAATTCAAGGGATTATTTCAGTTCGAGTCGTTCGTGAACCAGACCAGTGCACAGGACGTCAGGACGTACGAAAGTATTCAGTGGATTCGATCAACGGATTAATTGATCAAGTCAATCGAGCTGCTCCAGAATATTGCCAAAGGAACTTATTATTATATATATGTATATATATATATATATTAATTGTGAATTACTTGAACATAAATAATTCAAGTAATTATTTAAACACAATTAATTCTATATATATGTATATATATATTTTAATAAGTGATACAAATGGGTAGTCTAAGGCAAAATCTTCTAAGTATACAATCATTGTATACACTGTGAATAAATCAGGCGCCAAGTTTGACCAGAAGTCAAAACTTGCGCTTGGTTTATTCATCAGGATTTTGGCTAAGTGAAGCTATCAGTATACTGAAGGAAGGAGCGCAACATTTGACTAAAGTCAAATGTTGCGCCTCCTGTCATTGCACTTGGCGCAACATTCTCTTTATTTGGCTAAGTCACAGGCAACACAGTGATGCTCAGGCGCATCATTTGACCTTGGTCAAAGCGCAACATTTGACCAAGTCAAATGTTGCGCCTCTGACTATGATTAAAGAGCAATGTAGTGTGTGAAGCATTTGCCTAAGTCCCAGCAAGTGGAGTGCAATGTGAGGCGCAATGATTGACTCACCTGGCGCCAAGTTTGACTCATCCAAGCGCAACTCTGGTTACTTGGAATTTCTCCAAGTACTGAAACTACAGTGGCAACAGTGAAGATATGTTGAAGCGCAAGAATTGACTGGCGCAAGTTTTGACTTTCTATATATACATATATATATGTTCAAAGCGCAACTTTGTTATATATATATATATGTGTGTATATAAAACCTGCGCCCCTTCATGCACACAATTGGAGTTAGATTTATTTTGTTAAATCGAATCCGTCCAGGACGAACTCAAGTCGTCCAGGACGAACTCGTTAACCATGGTTAGTTTATGAAAGCCTATAAATATGTGATTGTGGTTCTCACAATTTACATCATCCTTCGGGATGGATGACCAAGTGCTTTGCACAAACTCTCTCAAATATACACACACCCTAGCCTAGTTTTGTACCATAAATATTTGTAGTGGATAGGGCTTGTAATATTTAGAGGAGTGGTCATTGTAGCCAACCTTCGGGTTTGGATTTATAGCACCTTCGAGGTATTTATCAATATACAGATATACCTTGGAAAATATTGTGTGTTGGTTTAATATTTTCATATCCTCAGAAACCGACCCAATAAATATCCGGAACACGAAACCCATTACAGAACTGCAATTTGTTTATCCGCAAGATTCGAAAGAATTTTAAATTGTAGTGAGTATCGTATTCAACCCCCCCCTTCTACGATACTTTGGACCTAACAGTATCATTATTATATAGAAGCAAATAGCCCAGATTCATCGTATACAAGAGGATACACCTTTTAAACACGCAATACAATTCGATTTTGAAAAAAAAAATGTACACTATGACTAAGCCATTTCTTCGAAAACTACAAATGAGATCATTCACCAAAGAAGCGAAAATCTCATGCTCCAACTCTGTTGCTACTTCTTGCTTTTTTGCATGTAATTTACCAAATTTATCATTTTTTCCATTCCTCTGATGTGCACTTCCCATCCCAGTAGCACCTCTTGTGGTTCTTCATTGATCCAATCTTTCATCATATCCAGCAACTCACAGTCAGGCAGCTATCTCCATAATTTGCTTTGATAAAGAGGTCAAAGACAAGATTTTTGTCTCAGTTGAGTTCTGACTCATTAATAGTGTTCGCACCTATGAAATTTTTATAAGGTTAAGAGCATCTCCAGCAGAGTTTTAACATGTTCCCTAAATATATAATAAAATATTCAACTTTTAAGGGATTACTACATTTTATTGAATGGGAACTCCAACAACATTCCCTATTTCTATTCCCTATTATTATTATAATATTATATTCAACTTGTAAGTAGGAGAGAGAAAGGAGGGAAAGAGGAAGAAAAAGGAGAGAAGTGAATATTTTATTATTTAAAATAGTATGAGGAATGGTTCCACAATCCTTAAAAATGAGGAATGAAGTGGGCATCCTAACTTTTTAAGGGATGGCTAGGACTCTGCTGGAGTTGTGTTTTATATCATATTCCTTATATTAATAGCTTAGGACACCATATAGGGAAGCTGCAGGAGATGCTCTAACAAATGCTGATCACGATAGTACAGATGAGACCATAACTCCATATACCACAATTCTATGAATGTAATTCGTACAACTAAAATCATACCCAGTTTGTTCCTTCATGTTGGCAATAAAAAGAGGCTGCATCATAGCCTGCAAACCCGGATGTTAGCGCATATATGCAGTGTTTTAAAAAGCGCATTAAGCGGCCGCTTAAGCGGCCGCTTAAGCGGAATCGGTCCTAAAACGCCTCGATTTTGTATTAAGCGGGTTCTTAAGCGTTTTTGAAAATTAAGCGGACTATTAAGCGGATTAAGCGGTCGTTAAGCGGATTAAGCGGTACTTAAGCGGTCAAAATGATTTTGACTTGCTAATTTTTCAGTTTTAAAATATTTTTTTATATAATATAATTATAATTATATTAAAAAATTAAAAAATATATATATTATTAAAAATTTAAATTCTTACCACAATATAACATTATTTTTGAATATATTAATATTAAAATTAAATATTTAATTATATTTTATTAATCCGCTTATTGGCCCGCTTAAGATTCCGCTTAAGCGTCCGCTTTACCGCTTAAGCGCTAGAAGGTCCTTCCACCGCCTAGAGCCGATTTGCGCTTTTCATAACACTGCATATATGACAGCCAGCGCAGTGAACAAAGCTCCCTAGTTGTCTGGATATATTACTCCAACCAGTGCTAGCATGAGAACAAGTATTGCAGTGAAAAACAGAACCACAAATTATGATAATAAGCATCTAATCTGTTAATGTAATAAAACAAAAAAAAATGTTCCTAAATACTCTTACATTGCAAAACACCTGGATGCCTGAGCCAAGAGTTGCAGCAAGAATAGTTTTAAATTATTGGAGAATTTTTTAATTTTAGTAATGTACTAATTTATTATTTATTATGCAGTATTTACCTTCAGAGCTTTAAATTGGTAGTTGAGATAGAGACCGTAAATATTTTATTACTATTACTTCAATTTACACATCCTTTGTTTTTTGATTACCCCAATTTAAGACATATATATATCAAACTAAAGCCAGGTCTATTATGAACACATATTCACTATGATATTTTTCAAATTTATCTCTTGATTTTAAACTTTGCAATTGCTCGTTGTTATGAATATATATTCGACATGAAAAATTGATATGTTCTTTTATAATAACCCTAAATTATAATGTTCTGATTACATTCCTTGTGTATACAATATGGATGCTCAAAGGTGTCCGGTGGATTGAAGGCTATTCACCGATATTTAATGTTTTTTTCTCTAAATATAATCAACTGCGTAGATCCCACAAAGTTAGTGCTATCATTTTGAACATTTTAGAAATATACTATTTTATTCATATATACGATATAACACACACCTTTGTATCTGTGTATACGATTTTTATAGAAGTAGATTGGAATCTCTTTACCTCCTTGCAGTGATGAGGTACATACTTTATTACTGTCAGTTCCTTTTCCCTAATCTGAAAAGAAAATGACTCTTAAAAATATTATCATTGAAATATATCCAGATTGATAGATTTTGAGCTAATGATAGATAATAAATTATCAAAGGCAGAATCAGCACTCAACAGGTAGTATAAGTAAAAGCTTCAGACCAAATTACAGACTCCAAAGCCTTCTTTATCACCTTTTCCTTACTTTTCTGGTTTGGTAAAATGGTCTATATTAATCCATTCCCCTGCCTATTAATAGTATATATCTATCATAATAAGCCTTAGTACTTGACTTTGCTTCTGCCAATAAATTCACCTTTAATTAAAATAAATAAGTTATATTATTTATTCTATTTCTGAAATTTTATGCATCATAATTAAAAGTTTTTTCTGAAAATATTTCTTGGGGGCGGGGATAAGATATGCTTGACACCTGTTTTCATACTTGGCTTGGTCAAACTATGTGAACCTTGAGGTTCTTAAAATTTTATCTACTCAATTCTTATTATACCCAGAAAAGTATTAAGCTACTGATTTCCTGTAACAGTCTTACGATTATATTACACATTTGCACGATTCTGCAAAGACAGTATGATATGATTTTAAATAACACGAGCAAAGAATAGTACGTAATCAAAGAAGTAAAAATACTTCAAAAATGAAGAAACTAACCGTCACAAAAGGGCGGGAAACCGCAGAGTAAAATGTAGAGAATTACACCATCACTCCAAACATATATCCTGGACCATAGTTGTGCTTTAACACCTCAGGTGCCATGTAGCAAGGACTTCCTGCAATTTCATTAATTCAGTAAAATATTCTATGAAACTTTACCTTTCTGGTTCAGGACTGTAATCTATAACATAGTGTGTAAGCCCTGTCCATAGAAAAACATCTACAAATGAAAATAGGATCTTTAGAATGAATGCTAGAATGGTATAAGCCAATGCAAGGTAGAAGTTGTAATCTCTTTGCATGTAGAAGATTGCAAGTCTGGAAACAGTCACGGACAAATCTAATATTGCATTATTTGTGACCCTAATAAGTGAATAGAACAGAGATGCTAGGAAGTAATTGGCGTCAAAAATATTAATGCTATTATGTGTACGTAGGAACATCGTCTTTGTTATAAGTGCAGAAACACGAGCTGAAAACACAACAACATTTGAAATTTGGATGAATACATACCTTTGTAGTTTATTGTAATCGTCCCAAGAATAATCGTACCTGTGCAGATTTAAATGCATGAACAAATGAGTTACGCCTACGCATAAAACATAAGGGAAATTGTTAAATTACACTATTGCATCTTTTGCGTGCAATGTTTATTGTTTAGGTGAGTTTTTATGAAGGCCTCACATTAAGCATAAAATTGTACAAAAATTCATCAGTTTTCGTCTCTCGTTTTCGTCTCTCAGCTACTCACCACAATAATCTGCTTCTGCATTTACCATTGATCCAACTCGTGTATCTCCACCTTGGCCAGGGACTACTGACCCAGTTCTTACTCAACCTCAGCTTTCTTTCTTCTCATCTTTGCGGAATTAGGATTTCAAAACAATCGTGTGCTAAGATAATAAAACTGGCTTCTTTGCACAAAATCAAGTGTGGAAGCATGTGAATGGGCATATATACATATGACCAAGGCAGGGAAGGTTGTATTTTGTCTCTAACAAAATGTACAGCCAAATTAAGGCTAAAACAGTAGGAAGTTGATTGCTTGCTGATATGTATTTCCTTAGTGTTGGCAGCAAGTGACATGAAATAATTTGCTTATATAGGTTTAATATTATAAGTTAAATGAATAAAATTTAATAAGCAGATCAAACTTTCTAGGACGGACTCATACTTCATCAGCAATTAAATTCAATTTATAATAGAAAATAAAACTACGAAGCATCAATTTAAAAATGTAATAACTTGTCAATTTTAAGAATGCATCACTTTCATTAACAATGGTTATTAAAATTATAATTATAAAACATATCATACAAGAAATCTATCGGATTTGAAGCCTAACAATAAGACCAAATCTGATGCTGATCCATCTCCACTAACACATACGCAACAAATCACTATCTCAGAAATCATACCTGGGTCCCGAAGAGCAGCATTCCGCAATCGCTTCAGCGCGTTGCGCTCCTCCGCAACCTCTTTGGTCAGTTACACTTTCGGCCGTCACACTTTTTCGATGAACAATCCATTGAAAAGGTGAGTGTCCCTTTTCCCCCAGACGTAGCTCGCAAAGCCTCCCAGCGCGTTCTCGACACGCTCGCCGAGCACCAGAGAAAGCTTCATTAGCTCAACCAGTTCGTCTCCGATAACAACACTGTAATCGACCTCGTTCAGCGACTTCCCGAACAGCTTCACCACGATATCATGGTGATCAATTCGCTCGATTGTTTTCTCAATTATGTTTCACTTTAAGTGTTTGTGTAGCCTGAAACATTTGTCGGCGATATAATAATGTTAACATCAACTACAATAATCAACAGCGCCACAAATCCAATCTTGCACATAAAAACATGATGCTATTTAAAACCAAGCGAAGGAGATCACCACTTAGTAAGAAAAAAAAAATAGCAAATAAAAGCACAAACCTTCTCATTACAAGTTTGATCAAGAGTTGGGGCCGTCTTGTCATCTTTGCTTTATCTTTGGATGGAGAGCATCTTTTGTTTTGATATCAATGTCCTTTGCAGAAGGTGCATCTAGGGCCTTGAGAATTTCTCTTGTCAGACGATACCAACCTCCTGCACGTTCCTTAGTCCTGTAGTGGATGAATGCAAGATGAAATTTGGGAAGCGAAAAAGAAAAAAAGAATCAAGTTTACAGAACCCTTAGTTCTCAAAGAACAAAAGCCAGAAATATGTGAAATGGAAGCATAAAGACTACCTTTTTGCAGTATCAAATTTTCCCAATACACAAAATATAGCCTCGAAACAACTATACATGCTTCATCATCATTGAATTAAGGTACCACCTCAATTCATACATACATAATCAAGTGCACCTCAGGTACATTTTGAAGAGTGGCGATTCTGGATTTTATTATGTTATGGAATATATGAGTGCCCACCAGGATGTCGTGTATTTGGTCTTGCTCAAACCAGGATGGCTTTCAAGTTGCAAAGGGAGAGGTATATAAATTCCGAATTAATGAGTCTATTATTTGTAGCTCATCAACCAACTACAAGACACGAGAACACTGACTACCCTATTTCACACAAATTGGCCATCCCAACAAAATCAATTGCAGAACCGATGTAAACACACATACAACACGAGAAATGACGATCTCCGGAAACATACCTGGGTCACGACGCGCGGCATTCTGCAAGCGTTTTTGCGCCCTACGCTCCTCTAAAAACGCAAAGTTTTGGCCTACCGCGTTTTCTCAGGGAACTATCCATGGGACAAATGGTTTGCCTCCAAATTCAATTTATATACACGCGAAAGTCTCACCCAAAACACAATCTAATAGAGGCGATCCAACACTGTAGAGAAGCGAGAGGAAGGAGAGATTATCTGAGCTGAAGCAAAGAGTATATGGTCAACTGAAACTGGAGGAGAGCAGGTAGAAAACAAAAGGGCCATGGCATTATAGAAATTATGTGTAAATTAAGGGTATATATGTAATTTCACAGGCATTTCTTTTTGCTATTTTTGCCGTTAGTCCCCTTTTAATATATAGAAGTAGATAAATATGAGCTAAAAATAGAATGGGTGATGCTAGAGACCCCAAAAAAAATTCCCAAATTTTTTTACCGAATGACGTGGCGAACACGTGGAATATTATGATTGGGTGATTGATGAATCTGCAGGGGGGTCTCATTATTATGGGAGTGAAAGCAACCAATCACACTATGACACATCATTTGGGAAAAAAATTTGGGATGATTTTTTGGCGTCTCTAGTAATTTCCAAATAGAATTATTTTATCAAATTAATTTCCAAATATTTTTTAGAAATAGAAGCTTGACATTTATACATTTATTAAAAGGAAAATTAAAAAATCATGTTCACAAGAAATCTAAACTCTATTGTTTTGGAAACAGCAAACTTGAAATGATATATACGCATCAAAGGGGAATGGATTTGAAGTTTGAAGTAGGATTTGAATCTGAAAGAGAATCAGCATCGATGGAAATGGAAACAGAAAGTTTATTGATAAAATTGTGCTTGCAAGCGGCCACCGACAATTTGCACGCCGTCGAGAAGTGGCGGCGACAACGCCGCTCTCTTGAACGCCTTCCGTCGCACCTCGCCGAGTCTCTTATCCTCCGCCTCGTCCGTAGACGTCTCATGTTTCCTTCTCTACTCGAGTATCCCTTTCTCTCCTCTTCGTTTATTTTACTTGTTTATCCATCTTTTATTTACTCAATTAGGTTTATGTGCAACTCAATTAACTTGCTGTTCAATAACTCTGCCTGTTTCTGAATCTTGCTTTACTAAAATTGATGAATTTCGGTGTTAGTAGATCTAGATGTATTCACCAGATGTTATGATTTTTGGTTTCTGTGATCCTCTAGTTTATGTTTGTATGTGTATATCGTATAATTTTATAATTTTGTGTTTTGTGGCGGCGAGTGTTTGTATTATTGTATATTAAGAATTTTGTGTATTGTTTATGTGCTAACGGAATCATGAATTTTGATGAGTCAGTTATGTGGAAGTTAACATCTCGGTGTAGTATACTACTTGATATAGTACGTAGTTATTTTGTCGGTATTTGATAGTATTGTATGACCATTGATACAAATGCGGAAAGGATTGAAATTCTTGGAGTCGGTGCTCTTTGTTTATACTATGTAGGAGAATTGTATTTGGAATACGAGATTCAAGGTTGTGTTAATGTATAGACTAGTTGTAAAAGAAAATTTCCAATTAGTAGAATTTTGGATTTCTCTTACACTGTATTTATGGCTAATTTATGTTTTAATCTGTAGAGTTTTTAAGAACACATTGGAGAAGATTGATCTGAGTGGTCAGACCTCTGTGGATTTGGAATGGATGGCGTATTTGGGTGCCTTCCCGCATCTCCAATCTTTAAATCTTGCAGGTTGCCCCAAAATTAGTAGTTCTGCAATTTGGCCCCTTGCAGGTATGGAAATCTGATAATTGTACGTAGGTGAGTTACTTTGTTTGGCATTGGCGAACACGATGACTGTGTGATGAATTAATGGTTGCACCTGGAATCTATATGCTAGTGTGTAGTGCAAGCATAATTCAAAATATATACCTCTGGTTCACCATTAGTACATTATTGTACAATTTATGCATAACATTGACTCTGTGTTTTAAAATAAATATTTCTTCATCAACTTGAATATATTTACTTGGCTCTTGTAAATGTATAGTAAAATTACTTCTCGTCTCAGGTATGAAGAATTTGAAAATGTTAAATCTTTCAAGATGCCCTAAGATTACTGATTCTGGAATCAAGCATCTTTTGTCTATTCCGACCTTGGAGGAGTTGAGCATATCACAGACAGGGGTCACATCGGAAGGGGTCTTACTTCTTCGTTCTCTTAAAAATTTAACTATGTTGGACTTGGGAGGATTATCTGTCACCGACCTTGCCCTGTGTTCTCTCCAGGTACTTTTTCCCTCAAATGTTTTAAGCAATTTATGTCCTAAATGTTTGTGAAGAATCTTTTTTTAATCAATCCTATATGAAGTCTTTCCAGGTAGCTGTCTATCTATTTTTTGTGGTTATTTTGAACTTTAATATATAATATAATAAACTGATGTTTCCGGCGTAAGTAATCCCTGTATATATTTGGATTGACCATATAGAAATTTAGAAGAACTTGTTTCAGTGATCCTTTGGATAAACAATACCAGTAAACAAACTTGTATATTCACCATATCTGGCTAAGAAATTTCTGTTTTACTTGAGTATAATTTTGTGAAGTTGGTCTTTCGTTTCTTATTTGTTAATGTATCATCTCCTTTGATGCCACCATTTCAAGGTAGATAGTTCTTTTATCACGGTTATCAAGATTGAACTCATTGCTTGCTTTTCGAACTCCTCTAGGTTCTGACAAAGTTACAATACCTTGATCTATGGGGGAGTGAAATATCGAATAAAGGAGCTTCTGTGCTTGGAATGTTTCCTAATTTGATCTTTTTAAATCTAGCTTGGACAAAGGTTTCAAAGTTGCCTGTATTGTCCTCTGTTGAGTGTCTTAACATGAGTAATTGTACTACACATTCTATTTTCGAAGGGCATGGTGACAAAGTTTGGTTGAGGAAACTTATACTTACAGGAGCAACAATTGAGGATATTTCAGAAGCCTTGACATATGTTGATACTAGTTCTCTTTCTCTGTTGGATGTTTCGAACTCTTCGCTTCAAGAATTTTGTTTCTTATCTTGTCTCGTGGCATTGGAATATTTGGATCTCAGCTCTTGTCCATTCATCGATGAGTTTGTCCAAATAATCACATACATAGGAGCCAAATTGAAATTCCTAAATCTCAGTAACACAAGAGTGACCTCTGCAGGAGTAAGTGTTTTAGTTGGACGTGTTCCCAAACTTGAAACCATATTGCTATCCAACACGCCTACTGACGATTTTGCTATCTCACACCTCAGTGCAATGCCTTCACTGAAAGTAATCAACCTAACTGGTACAAATGTTAAAGGTACACCTCCTACAGGAAGACTTGATATAGTGTTAGAATGATTAAATACATTTATACAAGGTTATGGCCTTCATATCTGATATTGCACCTTTATGATGTCATACTCAACTTCCGTGTGTATTGCTTTCTTAAGCTTACCATCATACTTGATTTTAAGTGCTGCCTTAATATTCAACAACTGATGTTCAATTTTGTATATTATAATGCACAAATATAGGTTTATGCAAATAAAATAAACTAGAGGAATAAAGTCCACATACTCAAACTGAACTAAGTTTTTGGTTTGTCTGTCCTTGTGATGGAACACAGAAGCGTCCTCTTAAATAGTTTATGTAGCTGCCTCAGAAAAGCAGCAGGATTTTTTTAAAACTAATTCGATGAACCGATCTGTGCTGCGCTCATCTGGAGTTTGAATGTAGGTGCCGAAAATATATTACAGACTTATTGTTATTAGGTCATCAATAATTTGTGCTCTAATTGCAAATGTATTTAAACAGGCTTGGTTGATATAAATATACATATCTATGCTTGGTAGTGTGTCCTCAATTGAGATGTGGTTATTCCGGAGTCGAGACTAAAATTATTATTATTATTACATGTTTTATGTTATTCAGCATAAAAAGATGCATTACATATGTACATCGTACCATTAATCAATACTATGTTATTGTAGCAAAACAGGAATTTCTTCGCATCTGTTCATAGTACAATTTTGCTTAACATATTTTTTAATACATATTCTTTTTCTTTAATAATATAAATTCTTTTAGAAATACAACACATACTCTTTTAATTATAATTATTGTTTTATAGTTTTATTGAATTTGTGGTTCCTCTTGGAAATAATTATCTTAAATATTTACAGTTGAATCCTTATACAATCATGATATATTACTCTTTTGTTTGTAACTTTTACATCAACATCTTATTAGAATCTTAGATGATATAACGCACATGAATTGTTTAACAACAATTTTAGTATACAAAAAGTTACATTCATATATATAATAGATAGGCAGGCCTGTATGTATTTCAAACATAATGATATGATATTTATCCTATCTGTAATTTTTCTTGTCATCTTGGAATTAATGACATGTATGTATGCAGTTTTTTGACATCATCTGGACTTTCAGGTCAAATTCAGCAGTTAGGTTTCGGGCAAGATGCAGTCCAGTCACTGGCAGAATTGCAAAACCTTAGCTGCTTAGAGATGTTGTATTTGGAGAACACCCAACTTAGAGATGCATCGCTGAGCCCTATTTCGAAGTTGCATGAATTGAACCATCTTCATCTTGGTGGTCCCCTGACAGACATATCTCTGTGCCTCTTCTCATCTATCCAGAACCTGATTCATCTAAGTTTGCATGATGCTGTACTTACCGGACCAGGGCTTAATTCATTCAAACCTCCAAGTAATCTCAAGGTGCTGGATCTGAGTGGTTGTTGGCTCTTAACCAAAGATGATCTCTTGTTATTCTGTCGGAGATATCCTTTAATTGAATTGAAGCATGAACTTTATCACTTCGTCCCATCTGAACAAAGCATCTCCAAACATTTGTCTCCATCAGGTGTAGCTACAAAGACCGGGCCATCAAAAAAGAAAGAACGGACACTATTAGTATCGCCAACAATGCTTAAAAAAGATGAATTCATAGGTATCTGTTTTCTTATAGTCAAACAGTCAACAGCTTTAGTATGTTATGCATCTCTAATTGTTTTTTTAATGATGTGAAATAGATCAAAGGCTGAAGTATAGCAGAGAAGAACTACTTGCATTGCAGCATTCATCCGTATCACTTGTCGCCTTTGATAATGGTAACCTGATACCTGAACTGCAATGAATGTCCTACTATCTGGATTGTAGAAGGTCTTGGAGCATGGTTTTTTGTGGAACGGAAAATTTCAGCTAGCTATACTTTTGTTAATGTATCCAAGCCCTTTGCATTAGTACCTAGCTTTGAAGAGAATGGTGAAGGCAAACCTGTAATGCATTTATCTTTTTTGCTGCTCCTTAATTCATAGCTTTTCCTGTTTACATGTTCTTTCTTAGCATGGAAGAGCTGATGCAATGTAGATGGCGATGTATGATATGTGGTTTCATTGTTTTTCATCAGCATTTTGCTGTGACGTAGGGTAAAGATTAAACATTTCATATAAATGTTATATTCATTTATAGCACGATGCTCAACATTGGTTGCAAGTGGAAGTGGCCAAACTGCCGTCCGAGCTGGCCAGCCTGGTTTAGGGCCGGGCATGACTCATCATGCACCTCCTTAGAAAGGTAGGGCTTGACTCCCTGTTCAATTCTGCTCTTCCCTATTTAGCTAACATGACCAGTAGTATCAGTAAATCGAGTAAGGATAAGCTGTTGAGGTTGATGCAGCAGAGCGTACTCCTATTTAGCTAACATAACCAGTATTATCAGTAAATTGAGTAAGGATAAGCTGTTGAGGTCGATGCAGCAGAGCGTACTTGATGTGCTGGTGCCCGTTACAGTTTCTGCAAGCCCTAAAGTTGAGAATTGCGGGATGTTTGGATCGTGAGTGGAAATGAGAATCAGGAATTAGAATGAGGTTTGGATCGTGAGTGGAAATGAGAATCGGGAATTAGAATGAAGAGTATAGGAATGAGGGGTATGGGAGAGAACACGTACCCGAAGAGGAGCTTAAGGATTGATTTACCAATTGGGATTAAGGTTTTCATTTTATGTCGCAAAATTGTTAATCCAAATATCATGAGTTTGAGATATTGATTATCGTTTACGCTTCTTAGATCTTTTAGGTCCAATAGGCATAGTGTTTGACGGTGGGAGGTTGTGAGGCGGAAGACACCAGCCCTGGGTACAGTTCCCCTTTTGTTTGGTAATAGACAAGGATTGGATGAAGGCGGTTAGACGGGTGACCTGGTTTATCATATGCTCCAGCGTGTTATATTGGCCATGCACTATAACATTATTCGGAGTTTACACCCAAACCAAGTCTGATGTGCGGAGTTTACACCCAAACCAAGTCTAATGGCAAGCATCGGTGTCATGAGTTCGCTTTTTAAGTTCTGTGTGAACCATATGCTAACTATAAATTTTTTTGATAAAAGGCAGCAAATGAATCAAAGTTTATTGTTCATAATTTGAAATCATATGAACACTGTTTTAGAAATTGTGCTTTCTAAGCTGAATCTTCCAATAAAAGTTCATAAAACAATTTATCCAATATTATCAATGAATATAAATAATCAATATCTGCAGAACCCGATGATCAAATGTATAAGGTGTGGCAAGATATGTACAATACCGCTCAATAAAAGAAGAGGGAGTTCAAGAGTATTGAGAATACTAGTGTCATTAAAGAAAATTTGTCGCGGAACTTTCATGAGATGCTCCTGCAGAAATCAGATCCTCATTTTTTGTACATTTTGTCAATTTTATCCTGCCATCAGTTTTTATGTATAAATTGTAAAATTGCCTGATAGTAGTACATGATATTAATTTTTACGAAAATAAAATGTATAGAATGATCAGTTAAAGACGGTACCTGATAATACTTAAGCATCTGTGGCCTTTTCTTCTTATATGTTGGAGTGATAAGGTCGCGGTTTATGTCAAATGGAACAGGGTCAAGGTGAATATTCTTGATAATTTCAAAGCCTTTCAACTGTAAGAATATGAAGTAGAATGAGAAATTCTTGATAACGCTGACAGGAAGTAACAAGCCAAAATAAACAGAGAATACCTTTTTCTCTTTTCCAAGCTTGGTAAGCTGTTCAAGTATGTAGTCTTTCACCTTGGGATTTTCACATAGGGAATTAATATCCCCAGACAAACCAGTGTCTTTAGCCCAACGCTCGATTGCTTGGGTCTTAGGGTTCACGACAGCAACAAGAAACGACTCGAAGCTATTACCATATATCCATATCTAAAATGTAGAGTAGCATAAGAATCTGAAATATAGAGGAATGATGAAAAATACATATACATAAACATTAAGCAACTCGCAAATTTTTAAGTGGTATCCTATATGAGAAGAATGCGGGTTCAGATATGAAATACCAGAACTAAAAATCTAGTTTGCGGAGTTTTGGAAACTGTCACTATTAACAAAAAATATTGTATTACAAGTACAGAATCAATAAATAGATACAAGAAACAAGTATGTAGAAGAAGTTGAAGCAGCCTAAATACCCTGTGATTTGTCCCCCAGTCCAATATGTATGAGCAAGTAAATATGCATATGACCGTAATGAAATTTTTTGGATGCTTTCAAGTTCCACTAATACAAACTGAACTTTCAGCATCGCTCAAATAACCCATCATATTCAGAGGAAAAATGCTTAGAAACAAACCATGTCAAATGTCAATGAGTATTAATCGATGATAGTTATTGTGTTAAATGAGTGTCGTCTACTAGATTGAGGCACATACCGATTCAATTTCAGTAACAAGTCCATAAATGTTCTCCAAATTTTCTACTGCAACATATTCTCCTTGTGCAAGCTTGAATATGTTCTTCTTACGGTCAATCACCTTCATAGCTCCATTAGGTTGCCACTCACCGATATCCCCTGGCACAGGTAATTGTTATGACTTTTAAACATGCTCATCACGAAAGTGATAAAGAAATTATAATTCTAAAATTCTATCAAAAATCATTTGACTATACACCTGTGTGGAACCATTCATCTACCAGAACCTCCTTTGTGAGATCTTCACGTTTATAGTATCCTGAAAACACGGTGGCACCCCGTACACATATTTCTCCGCGTGGAGTGCTTGAGAGGGCATCGTACCCCATTTCAGGAACAGATTCCAGGCGTGCATCAACATTAGGTAGTGGAGGCCCGACAGTACCCACCATATCTTGCTCATTTGGCAAAGAGACAAATGTTCCCGCACAGGTTTCAGTTAGCCCTACTCATAGTTTAAGAAAACATAAAATTGGTCATTACAAGTACGAATGCCAACAAATATTAATAGTTAGCACATCATTACCAAAACACTAAATTACACCAGGTTAATAATCACACAATGATGAAAATGTTTATGGCATCCAAACACGATATGAAGCTGATAAACAAGATAAATATTGCAACTTTGCAGTGAGCCAGTGACCATTGAGAGCAAATTTAATGGATAGATGAAATGGTGGCACTAAGAGACGATAAGAACATGTGTCTAAGACAAGGATGGATACAGCATTCTGGCATAGAGTAACCAGAGTATTAAATATTTTCTAGATATAAGAGAAGGAAAAAGAGATATTCTAATTCCATGCTGATGATGCAAGCCAAGAATTTAGGACAGATACCGTATCCTTGAAGAACATAACAACATGCCACCACTCTCAGATAAGCTTCAACGTGAGTTGCAAGAGGTGCTGCTCCTGAGAGAATGAGGCGCACTCTTCCTCCCAAGCCTTGCTTAACCTGGGGTGCGGAAAGTGAATCAAACATTCAGCAATCAGGTAGTAAATATGTACAGAAATTGGGAATAAGTTTCTGACTTCTCCCCCCCAAAAAAAGAGAAGAAAATCCACCTTATTAAATACAACTTTGTCACAAAGGGGAGCAGCCTCATCGTGTTTATTCCCACCATTCATACCACGTAATTTGCTGCCAAACATTTCATGTTTAAGGTACTTATTATAGAGATAAAGGAAAACATGAAGAACTAATATTATGGACATGAAGTTGACTGTAATACCGGATGCAGTAAGATTATAAATAGTGACCAGTAAGGGAAACATGAAGAGCTAATACTACGTTATTTGCTAACCGTCACTAAACATTTTCCCTTTTTTGACATGTAAAACCAGATGCAGTAAGATTATAATAGTGACCAGATCATGCAGTTATTAGTACATAAGTTTGCTGTCTTTTTTGCTTAGCTTATGTAAGTAGATCATACAAAGTGAGAACAAGTGCGAACAAGTGAGACAGAGAGCAATGTACAATTTCATTACAACTCAAGTAGAAGTCAATGCCAATAATTTGATTCATATACATATGTAATCTGAAAGAGCAAGAAGCTTGAGAGCTATACAATGCATTATGAAGATATTCCAAATAAAAATGAGCAGGTGAAGGGAACCTACTATGAATATGCAACCTTAAACAGTGTATGCCTCAAGAGACCACCAGTAGAAATCTTCTCCGTCAAACCTTGAATTTGTACATAGTAGTTAATTAACAAGCACACATATTAGTAGAAAAAATGTCATAATCAAATATGATTGTCAGAGGAAGAAAGAATATATCCAAGAATTAGATAAAACTCATCTATTTACTTAACAAACCCCAAGACTAAATGATACTGAAGTGAACATGTGCCATATGTAATTAACTTAAGAGATCCTTTAATAGGTACATTAACTGTACTGAGTTAGCCAAGTTGTTATGGATGGCAGGGAATTAAAATTACTTGAAAATTTCTGATGCAGGACAAGAAGGGAGCAAAGCATCATTGATACGAAAAATTGCTTTCCTCTTAAAAATATATTGCACATTATCAAAGACAACAATCAGTACTCCCTCCGTCCCCCTGAGTTGTATACGCAGGGGGAGCGGCACACACTTAAATGCTACTCTAAAGTATAGTTCTATAACTTATTTTTATAAAAAAAATTTAAGAAATTTCTAAAAATAAGTTATAGAACTATATTTTATTAAGTATTAAAGTGTGTGCCAAATAGTGAACGTATAGAATTGAATGAGACAGATGAAGTAGTTAATAAGATATATCGACAAAAAACTGTGTCCATGCCTGAATAAATCCTGTCCAGTACTCGGGGAACAGCACAGAATATAGTCGGCTTTAAGACTCCAATGTCTTCGAGTAACAATTTGACATCCTGATATACATGAATAACATCTACTGTATTACATTATAGATCATACTCATCGTTGGAGAGTCGTAAAATAAAACCATCTTACCCCACGCCAAAATCCAATGGAGGCCCCGTGCATGATCATGCATTCTTCAATTGCACGATCAAAGATATGTGCCAAAGGGAGATATGAAATGTATACATCCTTCTCATTTAGCTGTAAGATTGCAGAGGCTGCGTGTCAATGACTCAAAAGTTCACTGCACAAGAGCACTACTCTCTCCCAAAATAGCTGTATGTTATTCCATTCCAAAATAGCTGACTGAATTGAGTTATTACTTAAAACTAGAAAAGCACCAGTTCTGTAGTTAGATACTTTGTTTAGGTTCATATATTAGTTTTATGAAACTGTCCAAGTGATTTTAAGCCTATTAATATAATGTGTAACTATTCCCGCATACTATTAGATAAAATAAGTAGTTCTTCATATGGATAACTAATGAGCCCGGTTAACGGGAATGGGAACCTTAATCCCATGACAAGAGTTTAAATTAGTTATTTGGTGCTATGGAATGGGAACCCCAATCCTTTTAGGTGGTTAAATCATACCCTTCCCACCCCTTAGGTTACCATACCATTCCCATTCCCATTAACCCCCATTCCCATACCCTCCATTCCCATTCCCGATTCCGATTCCCAACCTTAATCCAAACGCCCCCTCAATTTATCTGGGGTTCTTAACATTTACATTTCTAAGGCAAGGGTAATTTTTATTGAATTGAAGCTTTTAGATATTTTAACTTATTTTTCCTTCACTTACTTTTTATTTCTTGAACACGTAGATCAACATGTACAATACCGAAACCTATATATCAAGTAAAATTTAATAATGACAAAATTATGCAAGGCCTAGAAAAATTTTAGAATCAGATGCTGCATATATACCGTTTCGTTAAAGCTTTCCAGAAATCGTCTCACCCCAGCTATTAAAGTAACAATGCTATTGTTCGAAATCATTACACCTTTTGGTTCACCAGTAGTTCCACTTGTGTACATTATTGTACAAACATCAGTTTTCTTATTAACCGGAAGCTCAAAGTTCTTATTTTCTCCCTGCACAAACACACATTAAACTCATATTCCTGATTTCAGGTATGAAATCAACAAATCTAAAAAAATAAAATTGTGAGATAATGAGATACACGTAACATAGTACCCTGTTACATCCAGTAGGCACTAGATTAATCCTAATTGAAATTGACAATAATGGGAATGCTCTCCTTGCTACATATCAAATTGTTCCACGTCATATTGTATAAAGTGACAACCTCGACATACAAAAGGTTTAGATAATCAGATGCTATAATGGTGAAAGCAGTCTTAAAAGAAACAAATTCTTTGAGTTTTTAAATTAGATCCAATTTTATGTTAAACATGAAGAGCAAAACACATTTGTGAATATCACTGTAGACTGTAGTCTATAAAGAAACAATCATATTCATCAATTTTGTGGCATGTGGTGTCCTCAATGAGCATAACGCAACCAATATCAAAGGAAATTATATTAACTCCCAAATAATTAATAGGTGTTATTAAGATGAAACAACAACCCTTTTTGTAACATCATATATGTCCGGGGAACTTTTGTTTATAATAAAAACTTGAAAACACTACTTTCAACTGGTAAATTATAGAGTGATCTGAATGAACTTTCACGCAAGAATATTATAAAGAACATATCTGTAAGAACAAAAAACTTACCAGCGACACAAATTCATCCCAAGAATATATTGCCAGGCCTAACTTTTGAACTTCTTCCTTTTGCTCAGTAGTAACTTTTCCGAAGCTAACAATTGCTATAGCGTTTTATGAATGATTGATTAGATATTGCACATACATCATGAAAGGAAGCAAGGAATAATTTTACACTTACTTTTAAGGTACTCTTTTGTCTTGGGCAATGTTTTGAACACCTGAAACAATGAGATAATTCACAACATAACGTCATATTTCTAAAATGTTTTCTATTTTAGTTTATTGTAACTAGAATTTTATTACAAAATTATGCTAGCAGCAACATTAATGAACAATCCATCATCAACGAAGATATAACAACACAACACAGATGATAATAATAACCATATACACCTCAGGAATCTTCTTCTCCTCTACAAACACAATTATAACCTCAGCATGGCACATCACAAATTCAACGGCATTGGCACCTGAACCATGTCAAGGAAATTGTCAAAACCTGATGAAGATACGGTAGGGTTTATCAAAATATAACTGAATTTAGCATAAAATAGATATCACTTGAGTTAGTGAGCTTATCACTAAACTATGTTTCTCACCCTTTCAATTGCATAACAATGCTAACAGATCGATTATACAAGAGAGGAACTCATTACATGGTTATGAAATCCCACTGAAGAGAAATATGTTTACCTAAGGTGTCATACAAAGGTACACAATAGAGCCCATGAGCATTGCATGCCTGCATTAGTTTTAGTTTCAGATTATAGCTGGCACTATTTATCAAACTTTAAAAAAATAATTAAAGAAAAGGTTAATTTCATGGCCCAGAAAATTATAATTAAATGTTATTATAAGATTCAAAGAGAAATTACCTCCATGCTTATTATCCACTCTTCGCAATTGGCACCATAAATACCACATTTTCCTCGCTATAGTCAAAAGATAAATTTCATATGTTAGTCTCCTCTGCGATAAACTATTTTAGAGACCATATGTAACAATATTATTTTATGTCAGGGAGAAGCAGAACCAATAGAATTTGTACAAACCTAACATTGACAACGATATTGTGGATAATAATTACATTGTTTGTGCATTACTATAATGAAAAGAGACGATAGACGGACATTTCAACAATAACACACATGGGATGGGGGAGGGAAAGTACCCTGTCCTTAAAATCTTGAAAAACAATAAAAATAGAACAATCCTTATAGCAAGAATACAACTCTCAGTATTACTTCTGCAAGAGGTTTAACAATAAGCTTTCTGAATAATACTGAAAACAAATATTTAGACAAAGAAACACCTCTATTTTGACAACATACATTAAGAGCACATATATGATCCATCATTCCACCTATAGAAGGAAAACAAGGAAGACTATAGAGCAAACCCTATGCTAAATGTAAGATGGTCATAGCCATTGCCACCAAAAGTAATTTTTAGTTGTAAATGAAAACTTGCCCTCCAATGCCAGTTTCATTTTGAAACCAAATAATTCCAAACTTATCCCAACTTTTATTTAAAGTACATCAATTTTCATAACATATATATGCATCCTTGATTGCAAATTTAGAACCAAATGACCATTAATGCATATTTGCATCCAATTATGCAACTCCTTTGGAGTTTTTTTTTTTTTTAGCATTTGGTTCCAAATTACAGAAATGCAACCAAGTTTGGAATTGCTCTAATAAGGAAAGTTCTACCTCTTACAAACACCTTATAACTGAATATAAGGTCCCAAAATTTAATAAGTATTAACCAAGCACAGCAGACTTGCCGGTCACTAAAACATAAGACAATGAACAAAGGAGACTGAATCTCTCACTTCTCCACAAATATGCTAAGTGAGGAAGGAGGAAATTCTAATCTATAATATGTTCTGAATCAATCACGTGATTCAGTATTCATATGTAGTCTGACATGCTACTTTACAACAATGGGATTCATGAATAGATGATTTGAAGTTTTATTGAAATCCTCTAGGCCTTCACCGCTCTTCATAAACAACTCCCATAATATATCCACATAATAATATTGGTATTCATGCTCTAGGCCAAACAAACTAGAATCTGCACTTTATGTACTGAGGAAACTTTGTTGCTCACACTAATTAAGATCAAAACAGTTTGTGATTATAATGCAGGATGCTGGCTAAAGTTGCTTAAAATGATCTGCATTCGTAGCCCAAGAGGAGTTGGCCTTTTCCAGCAATCAAGGTGCCTATTTACTAATCTTACAATGGGGAGCCAATAAGGTATCAAACTTTATAAGGTATCAAAATTTGAATAAGGAATTTCCAGGTCAGTCGTTATTTTGCTAAAAGAAAGAAGATAACAAAACAAAGGCATCCCGCTATAAACCCGTCCCCCTTGACACATAATCAAAATTCAAATGTAGTAATAGTTTTAGGATACTGCAGCATGTTGGCATCTACAGGCTTACAAAACATGAAACAAATTCATCCACACCAGTATAAATTAAAAGTTAATATTTCCTCCTAATATGCAGGTTCACTTACTTCCTGAACTCCACAACTGCGAATAGCATTACCAACTTTAATCACTATGTCATATACTTGTTTGTATGTCGTCCACACATACTTTCCAGGCTGCATGTAAAACAATAGTAAGCTCATGGTCACTCGAAAACATGTATAAACAAAATTATAGCAACACTACTATATATACCTTCCCATTAATGAACTCACGGTGACCAAGCATTCGATTATTAGGATTCTTTTCTACGGACATACTGCATGACAATAAGAAGAAGAAAGTTTTGAAGACAATATCATTTTCTTTTTCAACAAATTGAGGAAATCATCTATAATCTTGCATTGTTCTTAAAATAAAATAGTGTGTTTCCCCACAGACTAACAACTACTTTTTAGTCAGGTAAATAATTTTATCGGTAGAGATTTTTTTACATGCAGTGGACATCATTATTATTGAAATTGTAGTCAATAGAAAATAGAAATCAACGTGCGTGCGCTCACAGACACACAATAGAAAATCCGATAAAATAATACGTCCGGATAGATCTGACATATATAAACAATTTATATATTTAGTACCGGAAAATGTCCCAACAGCTTTCTAAACCTGGAATAGGAGGCGGAAAGCCATCCTTGGCGAAAACACTTCGATAAGCGGGTCCCATGGATGGCTTTCCATCCTCCGCTGCTTTGGCTGCCTCCACCTCTATTATGTATTTCCTCCACGACCCCATCTGCATGCTACGCTGATTTCTCTGGGTAGGAGATTTATAGTTTTGTTTATATTTCTTTCAACAACTTAGCGCAGTGTTTGTTATTTTTTATGACTTAGCACTCATAGTTGTTCATCATCGGCTCATCGCGACTGATGGACCCTCAAAATCAAATAAAGCTCAATTAATCTGCTTCTATCTAGTCTAGTTTTTTTGGGCTACTTCTTTCTGTTTTATGTTTTAAAAATTATATTCTTATGATTATATTATTAAGATTCAAGTTCTACAGATATTACATTTTTTTTTAGAGATCTTGGAGACCACTTATATCTGCAAGTAAAATATCGTATAAAAACATTACAAATCATATAATTTTGTGAATTATGTTGTACAAAGATCATTATTTTATTCAAAATCTTGAATATCATATATGTTGTGCATGTAGAACATTACAAAATATTTTATTCTACGAAATATGTTTAGTGTGCAGAACATTTATTCAGCTTACAAAACATACACATTCTACTTAGTAAACATAAACAATCTTCAATAATTTTAATGAACTAGTAGTGATATTTGTAGAACATGTATCAAAAAATAATGTATTTGATAGTGTTTTAATTGTAGAATATACGTGGTCTCCAAGTTTTCAGATGAAATAACAGTCTCCATAGAACTTTCCTTTATAAACTTCTATATAATAAATATAAGATACATAAAATAAATAAATACTGCAAAATAGTTAAGAACCATTAAATCTTATTATTTGCTAAACGGTTGCAATTATATAATATTAAAAACGATTATACATATATATATTTAAAAAAATAATATTTTATCCTATTCTTTTTATGTTTTAAATAATTTAGAAATAGGTTTTATAAAATTAAATGAAAGTGGGTTTTGTAAATAGAATTTGATTCTTATTATAAAATTCATAATTATTTTTGGTACTTCTTATTATATGTTTTAATTAAAATATTATTATTAAATTATCAGTAAATATTTGATGGAACTCCTGTATTCAACCCCTCCCATAATTGGCTTGGTTACTCATGAGGCATTGCAACTATTAGTATTAGAGTAGACTGAATATTTCATATCAAAAATATGGAATAAGATGTCGACAAACAAGTATGAAAACATAAAAATTCCCATCCTATAAAAGGCTGGAAAATTAATATAGTGATATATCTTAAAATATCATATGTCCATTATCCTCATAGATCTATAATGGCCCATACATCCCAAAGATTTTGGTATCATAGGCTGATGCCACTCCTGAACACTTTGTCAGGAAACAAGAGAGAGACCGCGCTCGAGAAAAAAAATCCTAACTGAAAAATGCAAAGGTGAAAAACATTCTTAATAACAGTCTTTACATTATAATGTCTAATAGAGTTATTGCTTGCAAAATAATAAATGAGATACAAAAAAATGAAGAATGTCAAGGAACAAAGTTAATGAAGAAAACAGAAGGCTCTCTTGATTCAAGAGTATGAATAGTTTGACAGCTAAAATTGATGCAAGCTTGACTGATTTATATGACAGGTTCTTTGTCTTAAGCTGAGAATGAATATGATGCTAAAGATACTGCTCCTTCCATCCCAAATTAGATGACTTTGGGCACGCAATTTAAAGTTCATTTACCGCATAACTATATGACTTATTTTTAAAATTTTATTTTTGCAAATAAAAATTAAAATATGAAATTTTCATTTGCAAGAGAAAAAATAAATTTCACAAGTAGACGGTCAATGCACCTAAAGTTGCGTGCCCAAAATCAACAGGATCATCTAATTTGGGATGAACGTAGTACCACAAAGTTTTTGAGAGCCTTACGTAAGAAATGAGATACACCATCCCCTGTCCTAGACATCACTATGATCTTGATATCGTGTCATTGGATTAAGTTTATACTCCCTCCGTGCCTAAATGCTTTTCTCATTTGAAATGTTGGGACTGTTCATGACATGAGACAAATTACTAACTTACATCTAATCTATAAAACCAAATATAGTCATGAGTGATCTTGTTGAATTCGTATTTATGAGTACTTTAATACAGTGAAATTTTTATATTTATTACTAATATAAAATTAAAGATATTAACGATTAAAAGTGTGCGTTGGCAAACGTGTCAAAGGCAAACAGGAAAAGTATTAAGAGACGGAGGGAGTACAATTTTTGTACTCCCTCCCTCCCAAATTAGATGAGCTCGTTGACTTTGGGCTCACAATTTAAGATTCATTGATCGTATAACTATATTACTTATTTTTACAATTTATTTTTGCAAATAAAAATTAAATATGAAATTTTCATTTATAAAAAAAACTAAAAAAAATAAATTCGGAACTAAACGGTCAATACATTTTAAGTTACGTGTCCAAAGTCACATAGTTTATCTAATTTGGGATGGAGTATCGGGATATAGTGAGTACTTCATGAAAGGGTTAAATGGCAATTAGGTCACTCAACTCGATAGTAATTTTCACTTGGGTCATCCAACTCAAAAAGCTATCAGTCAACTCACTTTTCACTTAAAATATTTCAAAAAGGTCACTTCGCGTTAACGACGTTTAAAAATGGATGGAAAGCTGAGTTGGCCGTTTGACGTGGCAAGCATCAGCTGAGTTAAAACCCGACCCACTTGTTAATCACCCCATTCAATCTCTCATCTCTCATTCCCCCATTGTCATCTCTGAGTTAGGGTTCTTCCCCCTCCCCCTTCCATCTTCTATGTCGGATTCTAAGAGTAGTAGTTCATCGGTTAGAAATCCATTTGGAACAATTAATAACTCCTTCACAACCCATAAACACTTCAATTCTGAATTGGAATCTTGCTACAATGGTATCAAATGTAGGGGTGATCTTTTGGCTCCATGTCAAGAAGCTTGGAGAGAAGGAACATTGGACCCGGGAAGGAGGTTTTTTGGTTGCAGTCAATACAAGGTATAATTTGTGAGTATTTTTTCAGTTTAGTATTTGACTGTATTAAGCTAATCTCTACCATTCTGTTTAGGATGCAAGCAAAAAATGTAACTTTTTTGTATGGGCTGATCCCCCATACACAGAAAGAGCACGAGAGGTGGTTCAACATTTGAAGACAAAATTGAGAGTCAAAGAAGATCAGCTGGAAAAAACTATGGCGGAGTTGCGTTTTATCGAAAAAAAGATGGTGGTCTTGAACGAAGAATGTATGTCGCTGCGTAAGAAAAATGATGAGTTGACAGCTTCGATTCATATAAAAAGAGATGGCAGCAAAATGAAGAAGTTGGTCTTGCTTATGATCATCACCTGGGTTGTTTTTAGGTTCTTCAAGTAGTGTAATCAATGTTTCGAATGTGATATTTCAGTTGATTATCGACGTTATGTAATGAAAGTTTATATATCTCAAGAATTTTCTATATTGAATGATGTGTGATTTGTGTGTGATTTGTGTGTGATTTGTGTTTCTAATAAAAAACAGAGCCAAACATTGCCAAATAATAGAAACAGAGATTTAGCATTAACAATAATATTCAAATGATTCTCATTACAGGACCTTTAAAACAGCTCTTCAACTCATCGATGCTAAGCTTCTCCAAATCAACGTTCTTGTAGACTCTCTTCACATTACTTGTATACGATTCGTAAGGAACATGAACAAAATGCCCACCATAGTATAATTCAACATTGTACAGATTTTCCCTGTTAAATGTAAAGAAATTAAGAACCCTAATTACAAAATGTAAAGGACGTTTTAATAAATCACAAGTGAAACAGCCTTACAATGTTTCTTCACCATTGTTACGACTTTCGTCTTCACCATCACTTGCATCGACTCCATCATCTTCACCAGCGTTATCATCTTCGATCACAATCTCGTCTTCATCATTTCGTTTCTGGACTATGCGAACTTCAACACCTGATCGCGTTCGAACCATTTTTTCAACAGCTTACAACGAACGAGCGATTGATTCAGCGATTGATTTGGGTGATTTGAGTGTGGTTAGGGATTTGAGTGTGATTTGAGTGTGATTTGGATTTGTGTATACAGAGGGTGGGTTATAAAAAGGGTGGGTTATGGGTCGGGTTTTTAATTTGGGTTAAGTACTGATGTGGCTGATTATGTGGCAGTATACGTGGCCGCTGATGTGGGACAATTGACGGACTTCCGTCTATTGTCAACGCAAGTTAACGGTTGTGAAATTTTAATCGTGATTGATGATTAGTTTGAATATTATTATTTGATTTGTGATCCAATTGAAAGCTTTTTGAGTTGGATGACCCAAGTGAAAATTACTATCGAGTTGAGTGACCTTATTGCCATTTAACCCCTTCATGAAATAATCCAGTTGCTACTTCAAATCTTACCTGCCGCGTACAGATAAACCTGCAGTTCCGTCCCTGTCTCAGTTTGATATAAACGTACAACAATTTTGCTACGTATGATGAAGTTGTCAAAGAAATCACCATACTGGAGTCTACTGATTGTCCTTATATCACTCAGTTTTATGGTACTGTTTTCTCCAAATTGGGGGCCGGATGGATTCTATTCTCATGGCGTACATGGAGGCTGGAATTCTTCAAAATCTAGTGAAAATCAATGGTACATTGTCTGAGAGGATGATAGCCGAAGTTGCAAGAAGAATACTCGGGACTTGATTATCTACAGAATACTAAACACATAGTTAACTGTGATATAAAGCCTGCCAATCTGCTTGTTAATCACAACATGTAAGTTAAGCTCGCGGATTTTGCAGTTAGCAAGCTAATTGATTTAGCAAGTGATCAGAGCCACGCATTTTCAGGAACTACTGCGTACATGGCTCCTGATAGATTTGATTCATGTGTTTATGGTGAGTTATGGATGTTTTTGCTGGAGATATCTGGAGCTTGGGATTGACGCTCATGGAGACAGGGACATATCTAGGTTTTCGAACCTATGGGGGCTAAGTATCTAAGATTTCAAACTCATGGGAGATACTAAACGATACAGAAAATTTTTCCTTGATTTGGGGTCTTTTGCTTTGAGGATGAAGTGTTTATTTTATAAAAATATATGAAAAACAGGGGAGGGAGCTGCTCAGGAATATATGGAAGACAGGGAGGGAGCTGCTCTTGGACAACAAAAGCCTGAGGGAGCTGCTCCTGGACAAATAAAAGCCTGGGCTGAGCAAAAAATGAGCTCAAAAATAAGATTTGCAACATGCAAGAATGAAACTATGGCCACTACAATATCAAACTTCCACTTCAACCATGGGGGCAACAATGTACTTGGTAATATTTATGTACTGAAATATACAAAACACTAAAGCTTCTACCCGGGGCAAGTACCCCCACTACCCCGAGTGTGGCTCCGCCCCTACATGGAGATATAATAATCTTAATTCATCTATCTTCAGTGATAACTCCTATTAAGAGCCAACACAATATCCGATCCAATACTGTATTGTATTCATATATGTCTGTTTGATATTTACCCCTCTTTTAATTTTTGATAGAGCGTGTACTTCTTTTGATTATTTTTTCAAATAAGTCTTTTGGTATATATTAAATTTAAGTTTGATTTAAAATTTTATTTGAAATATTTAATTTAATATATTTTTAAATTAATTTAGTGTTTCAAATACATTTATTTATTTGTATTTTGAATAAATTTTAATCTTAAATAAAACAACACATCTATATAAGAATATATATATAAAATATATGAAAATTTTGGTGCCCTGGGCGGTCTCCTGCTCTCCTTACCCAAGGGTCGGCCCTGGAGATATATATCGGCCATCAACCCTACTTTGCCCCAGACAGAAGGCCTAACAAGACCGAGTTTGATCTAATTTTTGATGTGCGTTACGAAGATTCTCCTGTTTTGCCTAAATAGGCCTCTCCCGATTTTCAGGACTTCATCAGATTTTGCTTGTGAAAAATCCAAGGAAAAGATAGAAGGCACCCCGGTAGTTTAAATTTTATTTCACTTCTTTCCAATTCATTCATTTCAACCAAACACAACAACATGGGTGTAAATGGCAACTAAAACCTGGTTTGATTCAAAAAATTGGATTAGAAAAATATAGGGCACATTTTCTATTTATATATATATATATAGGCATTTGATCAAATAGAAACTCAAAATAAATCTAGAAACTAGAAACTAAATCTGACCATTCATCTATATCACTTGCTTTTAATCTCAGCCACTGATTTTTTTAATTTTAAAAAAATGAAAAAGACAGAAATCCTGGGTACATTAATTCACTTCTTTCGTCATAATTTTATTCTCCTTTCTCTCTCTACTTTCTCTCTCTGGATTTTTTCTCCGCAACAGTTGCTTATACAAACCAAATCCGAATAGGAATTTGTTCGATTCTATACAGTTTGTTTATTTGTCCGAATCGGATTTGTTCGAATCCAATAATTCTTAGATGCTGTTGCCGATTAATAGCTGATTTGGAGAGGTGATATTTACTTGTTCAATCCTATACAATCGGTGATTTTCGTTGAAGCTAGAGTGCTGTTGTGATAAAAAAGCATGATTTCGAAAGATTTGTTGAAGATTAGTGATAATCAAGGTACACTTTCATTAGATTTTTAGTCTAAAATCATTTTATTCGAATAATTTTATGTTTGAGGTTGAAATTTTATACAAAATATATTTTCATTTGTAGTGTAGTGATGTTTGCTATTTGAAATCTGTTAGTTTAGTTCATTAGTTATGTATATACTTGAGTTTGTGATTTATGTTTGTTTTAGTGTTTTTTTAGGCATTCATGAGTTTTAAATATAAGTCCTCTGTTGATATATGAGTTTTAGTGTGATTTTGTTGTTGTTGATATGAGATAAGTGATTATGATTATTAGGCTGTATAACAGTAATCATATAAGTATATGAATTCTGTTTTGTTGTTTGAATGTTTTTGTAGGTTCTAATTGTGGTGATTCATCTCGTGTTAGCGTTATTGATTGTACTGGTGATGGATATTCAAGTGAAACAGAGAGTGCTATAACAAGTTATAGTTTAACACCGGGTGGTAGTCGCGTTTATGTGCCTAAGGATGTAGATTTAGAGCATATTCCGTCTTTAAATCAGATTTTTGAGGGCTTGGATATTGGTTATAAGTTTTATAAAAATTATGGGAGGTTGGGAGGGTTTGATATTCGAAAGACAACAGAGAAACGGGATGATGACGGGACTGTGATACGAAAACATTATGTATGTAGCTCTGAAGGTTTTAATGATGTTGATATTGGTAGTTTAGAAAGCAATAATTGGAAAAATGGTAAAGAAAGAAGGACAGCTTCGCGGAGGTGTGGTTGTAAAGCCAAAATGGTTCTGAAGTATACAAGTGGAAATAGATATTACGTGTTTAGTTTTGTTGAACAACATAATCATCCTTTGGCTAGTAAGACTGGTAGGCAGTTTCTAAGAGTAAGTCGGGATATGGGAATTAGTTCAAGAAACTTTGTTTTTGCAGCTGGAAAAGCTAATATTGGGTGCAGCAAGGCTTTTGGCTTAATGAAAGAGATGGTAGGCAGCTATGCTAATGTTGGTGCTACTTTGCGAGATTTTCGAAATTTTAACCGTGATTTGAAGTGCTTCGTTGGAGTGCGAGATGGACAAATGCTTATTGACAAATTCAAAGTTACAAAGGAGAGTTCTAAAACATTTTATTTTGCTTATGAGGTTGATAGTGAAGGACACTTGACGAAGCTTTTCTGGTCTGATGTGATTGGACAAAGGAATTTTGAATTATATGGTGATGCTGTATCGTTTGATGCTACTTTTGATACAAATAAGTAAGTTACAATTGAATATGTATTTTTGTAACTATTTTAGAGTTATTTGTGAATACTGTCTTTGTGATATATGTTTGTAATAATAGTGATATATGTTTGTAATAATAGTGATTGGTTTAACAGAAACTACTGATTATAGTTGTTATTTGTTGTAGTTAATAAATGTTATTGTTTGTGTCTTTTTGTTAGGTACAATATGATTTTTGCTCCATTCACCGGTGTAGATAAACATGACAGATGTGTTACGTTTGGTGCTTGTCTTTTATCAAAAGAAGATGTTACGCACTATAGTTGGGCTTTTGATCATTTTGTTAAAGTAATGGGTAGAAATCCAGTGGTGATAATAACAGATCAGTGCCCTGCCATGAAAATTGCTGTACCTGCGTCATTCAATTCTAATAATGGATTGGTCTCAACTAAACATCGTTTATGCATGTGGCATATTATGGAAAAATTCCCGACAAAGGTAAAAATTCAATTTATATAACTGAAATAATCTTTGTTAACCATGATTATAATTTGATTTTCAATAATTTTGCAGCTTGGTAATCGTTTATGCAAGGAAACTGATTTCATGGAAAAAATGAAAACTTATATATGGGCTTCTCATTTAGAAATTGCTGAGTTTGAGGAAGGTTGGGAGGCAGTAATTAAAGAATTCAAGTTGGAGTCGAACAAGTGGCTGTTAGATATGTATGAAATAAGATCGTCTTGGATTCCTGCTTATTTTAGAGATGAACCAATGTTTGGCTTAATGAGGACTACGTCACGATCAGAGAGTGAGAACTCTTTCTTTGGTCAGTTTCACAAACAGGGTGACACTCTTTGCGAGTTTTGGTTGCGATTTCAGAGTGCTATGGAGAGACAACGTAATGAGACCGAGAGGTTGGATCACGAGTCAGATTCATTCACTCCAAATATACTGTCAAGGTGGTTTATTGAGGATGATGCAGCAGCCATATTCACAAGGGAGATATTTTATAAAATTCAGGAAGAAATACTTGCAGGATGCTTGGATATGCAAATAAAACGTATGAGTGAAGAGATTGATGGTGTTACTGCTTTGGAAATCAAGGACGTGAAAATCAAAGATAAAGTTTTTAAGGTATTGTTATTATTTTAGTTCTTAGTTTAATTTAAAAAGTAGCTAAAATCATAGTTAGAATTTATCTACTTTACTCACTGCAATGCAGTCCACTATGGTGTTTATATTTAACTCACATATCAGCATACTTAGTGAATTACATAATATAAATTAGTTATCGATATACTATAGCTTAGTGAAAAGTCTAGTATATGTTAGTGATAAACATAATTCTGCTCAGTGAAAAATATTATATATTTTAGTAATTAGTAGTATAACTGTTTATTATTTATTGTACTTATTGTTAAAATAACTGATTAGTGACTAATATTATTGTGACAATTGTTCTGTAATTGTTATTTTTTTATTATTGGCAGGTGTCTGTTAGTAAAAATCATGCTGTTTGTTCTTGCAAGAAATTCGTTATGTGTGGAATAGTATGCAGACATGCTTTTTGCGGCTTGAAACAAATAGGGGTGACAAAGTTTCCTAGGAGCCTTGTGTTGAATAGATGGATGAAAATAGCAGAAAGTGGTACTTCCTCTGCAGCGCTTTCAGTATCAGAAGATTATTTGAAGATGGAGAAGGTTTCGTTAAAAATAACAGATATTTGGTTTGATTTTCGGGAATTGGTTAACAAGGCTGGTTTTCATTTGGAGAAGCTTGATGTTGTTCATCAAACTGTATTGCAGTTGACAGCTGATCTTGAGAGTTCTAATGAACATGCTGAATTTACTAAACGAGATCATTTGGCAGCTATGGTTGGTGACCAACCTACTGGACCTATTGAAGTTCTTGCGCCGAATGTTTGTAAGAATAAAGGAAATTTTTTCAAGAGGTTGATTAGTGACAGGGAGAAGGCGATTAATAAATCTAAGAAGAGAACGCGAAAATGCAAGTTATGTTCGGCAACAACTCATGATTCAAGGACATGTGCAAAGAGGCAGAAAGTGTGATTATTGTTTTTACATTACTATATGCAGGGGTATAAAACAATTTAAGCATTGTAAATATTTTGATATTCAATATTGTTTAGAACTGTATTATGTCCAGAGCTATAAAACAATTCAAGGTTTGTTAATATTTTGATATTCAGTATTGTTGAGAAATTAACAATTATATGGTTTACATTTGAGTTTTAGAATTAGTACTAGTTACTATTCACTGATGTTAGGAATCATGATGTTAGTAATCAGCATAATAAATAATAACAAGTTATACTACTAACATATACTAGGATTTTCACTAAGATATAGTATGTATATCACTAATTTTGATTATGTAATTCACTAAATATGGTGTTAGATGCGCGCATCGCTTTAAATTACTCGAAGGCCGAAGGCCCTGAAGCCGAGACGCTGGCGGAATAAATTAATTTACAATCGTTAGCATTTAGGGTTTAGGTTTGGGTTGCAGAAAGATTAATTCGTACTGTATATTGAATTGGCCGACGGTTAGGGTTTAAGATTGAGGGTGTAGGGCCGGTAGGCCCTACTCCCTCGAGCCTAAACCCTAATTAAGGCGAGGCTGAAGGGCCGAAGGCCCTGAAGCCGAGACGCCGGCGGAATAAATTAATTTACAATCGTTAGCATTTAGGGTTTAGGTTTGGGTTGCAGAAAGATTAATTCGTACTGTATATTGAATTGGCCGACGGTTAGGGTTTAGGATTGAGGGTGTAGGGCCGGTAGGCCCTACTCCCTCGAGCCTAAACCCTAATTAAGGCGAGGCTGAAGGGCCGAAGGCCCTGAAGCCGAGACGCCGGCGGAATAAATTAATTTACAATCGTCAACATTTAGGGTTTAGGTTTGGGTTGCAGAAAGATTAATTCGTACCTCAATCCTAAACCCTAATTAAGGCGAGGTTGAAGGGCCGGTGGAATAAATTAATTTACAATCGTTAACATTTTGTTTTTGAGTGATTTTTAGAATTATTCAAAATTTAAAGTAAAATACTTGACGGTTTATGAGACCACTTTGTGAAAGATAGTGATTAGCCTATGCCTAAATCCTTCAAAAAATATCATATATTATGACATAGCTAAATTTTAAATAGTAAAAATGGTCACTAGTTTAAGCAGCTATATATCTACCTTCAAGAATATGTAAATATGGTATCTATTTTAAGGAAACAAAACCCCTTCAGCATACAACTGAATATAGAAAATGAAAACACTAGTTATCATTAAGTTGACAACAGTTTTGCAAACTTAAAACACTAGTATGTTTAAGCTGACATCTGAATCTGTTTTACAAGCAATCATAGAAGATAAAACCATTCATTGGCAAAAGAATATGATTTACTAGTCTGCTAAATTCATAGAGAAATAAAACCATTCATTGGCAAAAGATTTAAATTCTGAGTTACAGTAACTCGCAAATGTCTAATTATCATTGTGTTGTTCTTCTTGTGTGCCCTGTTCTTCTGCTGCAGCTTCAAATATAGTGTTCAAATTAGTTGCAAAAATAACTTTCTTCTTTGCTGAAGTTGATGTGTTCTTTAAAATTGATTTAGGAACTGTTGGATTCTTTTCGAAAGCTGCAACTTTGAAATCTTTGTAAGTTGCTGCTTTTTCAGCTAGCTTGGCTGCCTCATCCACAATCCCTCTTTGAAATGCATTTAGACCAGAAGAGAGAATGGCAGTGTTATATTTAATGCGAAGTCTTCTGAGTTGATGATCTTGGATAATCTGCATAATATTTTGAAATAAAGTTAAAATACTGGCACATGCGGATGAATATTACAATATGCTAGATAATTATTTAAATCACTAACCCCTTCCTCTGCAAGTCCAGAATCCCACTTCTTAGGGTCTCCTTTAAAAGTTTCCATATGCCTCATAACAAATATTCCACAATCCGTGGAATTCCAACTAGTCTGCCAAGGCATGGTCAAGTATGTTCGCTTGAATTTGCGAATTCTTCTAGATAAAGGAATATTGCCTTTTATTTGTATGTAGTTGCAGAAGTGAGAATGCTGTCACAAAGATAAAAAAATAAAGCAATTATGGTATATCCAACTACGATTCAAATAGAAAGTAATTATATTATACAAATAAAAAGCAATTACAATATACACCATTGGTGATCACTAGTTTTTTAAGTGATAATCAAAAATAACACTGACATAATTCACAAGTTTAAAACACTAATATTTAAAATACTAGTGTATATTGTAATCACTAGTATTCAAAGTAATAATCACAAATCACACTGACATAATTCACAAATTTAAACCAGTAGTATTTTGAATATTAGTTGTAATCGAAAGTATTTAAAGTGATTTATAATCGCAGAAGTTGATAGTCACAGTCATAGAACTTGATAATCACAGAACGTAAGTTGATGGTGACAGTCATAGAACTTGATAATCACAGAACGTAAGCTGATAGTGACAGTCATAGAACTTTATAATCACATAAGTTGATAATGACATAAGTTTATAGTCATCAAGTTGCATAAGTTTGAGTTTATAGTCATCACAATTTATCAATGGTTCTTAGTAATTCTGAGTTCACTTGTAATTAAATAAGGAAATAAACTCTTACCAATATATCAGGGACCCTCATATAGTATTGCTTTGGATTGCCTTCCCGCTTGATATTGTCAATAATGAAGTGTCCTTGGTTTCTGATGTCGTAACAAATCAAGTAGAAGTGCTCTGACTTGGTGATTGGAAAGAAAACCTACAATTACATAAGAAAAAACTATAAAGATATTGATTTAAGTGTTATACATCTAAAATATGAATTATATAAGCAACACTATATTTTAATACCATATCTACGTCTTCAACTTTTGATACATCAAATGTATCAAGAATCTTATCCATGCCTTCAGAGAAGAGAGTAAAAGTTTCTGAAACTTTTTTGTTTGGATCAAGGGTGAAAGCCTGAATTAAAGATAAACTGATTAGTTTCCAGAATTATATGTATAGAATATAAGAACAGTATAAGACATATATTACCAAATGTCCAATGTTGCAAAACAGCCTCATTGGTGATTCTTCAGATTTGTATTTTTCACAATCATTTAAAATTGTGACCCACACATCAATAACTGAATAGTACAAGCTGGTTTTGATCTTCAAAGTTTGAAGATGCTCCTTAATAATTTCAACACCTTTCCAACTGTATACCATTTCCCTAGAATAATAAGATTTACTAATTGTTAAATTGATGTTTAAGAAATGTAAAATGACTTAAAAACATAATGTACTGAAGGTGAGTAGTCTTACAGCATATCTTTTTTCTGCACCAAGAAGAGCCACAATCCCATGTCTGTTTTGTCAAGTTTTGTCTTAATATCGATCACTCTGTTGATGAATGGTGATTTCCCATAAGGACCGACTTTTTTGTCCCTTGCGCTCTTTTTCCTTTGTGCTGGTTCTGGGGTGATAAAAGAATTTTGATTTTCCACAGTCGCATTTCTTAAATCATCTAATTCTTCTATTCCAAGGGAAAAAGATGGTATGACATCTTGGTTGTTTTTGGCAACTGGAAGCTTTGTGCTGGACTTAGCAATATCTGGATCTTGATTACTTTCCAGATTCTCATCTTGAATGATTTGATCATCTTTTTCTGGAATTATTTGATCATGTTGATCATCTTGAATGATCGCATCATCTTGTTGATCATTAAAAAAAGGATCCTCTGCCCAAAGTTGTTCATCATCTTCCACATCACTTGTTTTTCTTTGGTGAAAATGCTCATCCATCACTTCAACAATGAAGTGTAGGCTGTCATTATCTGGGTACATCTCTAGAGCTTTCTTCAGGTCATCATCAAATTCTAACTTTGAAGCCACCAAGTCTTGTGCTCTTGTAAGTAATTTTTCAATAACATCCTATAATAAAGTATCATCATGCATCATATGTCACAAACAAGAATCATTATATCCATCATGTTTATCCAATTACACCTTAAATAAATTATTCTTCTATTGACAATAAAATAGACAGTTGAATAATTAGTATTGATTAATTATATAATAATTTATCATTTGTGACAATAAAACAGGATAGATATGATTGATGGATGATAGTGATAAATTATTGATTAGTGTGTGATTATTAAATTAGAGTTTAGTGATTACCTCTGTTGGAGGTTCTTCATCTGTATTATCTTCAGCCATGTCATCTCTTTGTTGTGTTGTTTTTGAATTCTTCTTCTCTTTGTGAATTTTCACTACTTCATCCATCTGTTTCCATACTTCAGGATCATCCCAGTCATCTTCATATTCATTCTGCCGAAGTTAATTGATAAAAATTAGACATAATGCAATAATGTAGTAAATCAATATATCATTTCAAATAAAAGTACCTTTGTTTGATCTGCTTTGCAACAATCAGTTTCTTTTAAAATTTCCCTAATAGGAGGGACAAGTGATCCGACTCCAAAAATGCCATCAATTACTTCCATCCTTTGCCTTTCCTTTAGCTCATCGTGTGTCCAGCCAATATAAGAAGGCAATGTTCTCTCAACTAGTTTTATACCCATATGCCTTACACGGTCAACATATAACAACTGTATAAATTTAAGAAAAGAAAAGAGTTTAAGCATTAGTGAATAATATCCAAATTTTGATAATTAACAATTAGAATATAGTTTTAACTAGTTAGCTATATAAAGTCTTACAGTGAGAAAAACCAAAGATCCACGGAAAAAAGTAGAAGCTGTCCTATTCCAGGCTTCTGTTGCTATCACAAGGTAGTGGAGAAGATATTCTGACCAATTGTATCTTTGTAAATGGTCCAGATCATCATCAATCCTAAGAAGCTGCTTGTCAACATAGGATGAGCTTGTTGTCCCAATCAATGCATTTGACATGACTATCAAGAAGTTCAGTTTGAAATTATCACTAACTCCTTGTTTTCTCATTTTCTGAACAAGCATTTGAGCTGTTATTTGCTCTCTCTCTTTTTCAGTGGAGAACTGTGCATTCCAACATTCTTCTCTTTGTTTGAACTTTGTTTCATCAGCAAGTTGAATTTTGAGACCTCCATATGGTAGTCCAAGTACATCAAAGACATCATCTTCTGTGATTTGGATGTCTAAGCTTTTCAGTTTTAGTGACACTGAGTTGTGGTCAAAAATCTGAAGAACATTGTATGCCAATTTTGCAGGCAACATCTCCAACTCAAAATTCAACAACAAACCAAAACCTGATCGGTGTACCCATTTTCTTTGTTCATCTTTTAAATGGAATATCATCTCACTAAAAATTCTTGGAGAAACCCTTAGTTTGACTTCATCCTTTCGTACATTCAAGTGTTTAGCTCCTTCAATTTTCTGTAAATATGAAATACATATAGAATTATATTGCTATATAAAAATAAAAACCAAATTTGAATATAAATATACATAGAATATTAATGAAATATAATTAAGTACCTGAATATTATCCTTAGTATATTTCACTAAAGGACATACTGTGATGATCTTCTTCTTTCTTATTGCCTCATTTTCATCATCAATTTCCTGGTACATCATTGATATGTTAGTGATAAACAGGGGAAATATTAGTGATATTTGTGCCATATATTAGTGATATTAGTTATATTTTTAGTAGTATTTAGAAATTTTTACCTTTTTCCTTTTGAATTTTGTCACCTTTGGCTTTTTATTCTTCAAAGCTTCCTGATCTTCCTCATTGTTAGTAGTTGTATGAGCAACATTTTCGGCAACCTCATAATTGGTATTTGCATCAGCAATGTCTTCATCACCATCATTTTCCCAAACAGTTGTTTGATTATCCTCAGTAGTTGTTTGATTATCCTCAGTAGTTGTTTCAGGAACATTTTGTGGAATATCCTTTTCATGCACAATTATAATTGTTTCAGGAACACATTGATCACTCTCAGTGTCCTGTAGAACATAAAACGACTAATAAATATGGAGAACCATTATAATTAAAAAATGGTAAATAAGATATAAGACCTGATCATTGGAGATGGAATGTGCTGGTCTTTTTGCAGTTTCCTTTGGGATGTTGTTTGATTTTCGAGAGAATTTGAGCTCCATCTTTTTCCATAGTTTCACTGGTGTGTTATCTTCCTTGTTATTCTCAGTGTTTTGATTTCCATTTTGTTCCATAATTTCACTGTCAGATTCCACTAAGTCAATAGGCTCAGCTATGCTTGTTTTAGGGAAACTCAGTTGTCTAAGTCTTGAACTTCTTCTCAGCTGGATTCTGTATCCTGCATTCATAAACAAGAAACTCGAGAAAAACATTATGTAATGAACTGTATCTTAGCGTATAAATATCACTAATATATCTAGAAGTGATGACAAAATTGATAACAATTGTTTGCATATCACTGACTTAGATCACTAAAGTATTTTAAAGTGTTCAATTATAAGTTCATTATTCCTTTGCATATCGTGTAAGTTAAATGAAATAAACACTGAAAGAACTCATATTACGATTTAAGTTCTTTATATCTTTCTTATTAATTCAAATCAAATTACAGAAGCTATTTATTTCAAACTAAACTCCTAGTGACTTGGAGCAATCTGTAAAAATGAAGAACTATTCTTTGAACATCATTGACTTAGATCACTAAAGTGTTCTAAAGTGTTCAACTATAAGTACAATATTCTCTATTTTGCAACTTCTTTTGCGTATTGTGTAAGTTTACCTACAGCAGCTATTTGTTATAAATTAATGTCCTACTGACTTGTATCACTAAAGTCATAGTGACAATTCTATATACAACAACAACAATTTCTTGTAAACTAAAGTACTATTGACTTGGAAGACTAAACCTACAATTTTATGCCACAAACTCAAGCCCTGAGTTCTACAAAACTAGCAAGATTAAGCCCCAAGTACTACAAGACTAGAAACAACACAAAATACAGAACTCAAGCCCTTAGTATTTCAAACTTATTTATCTTCATAATACAATGCACATTAGTACAGATCACTACACCACAAACAAAATTGCATACTAGAACTCTGTTTCAAAAAAATACAAAATTACACATCACTACAGATAAAAAATAGATCAAAATTTTAACAAATTTCAATTATCTACAAGTGATGACAAAATTGATAACAATTGTTTGCATTTCACTGACTTAGATCACTAAAGTATTTTAAAATGTTCAATTATAAGTTCATTATTCATTTGCATATCGTGTAAGTTATATAAAATAAACACTGAAAGAACTCATATTACGATTTAAGTTCTTTATATCTTTCTTATTAATTCAAATCAAATTACAGCAGCTATTTATTTCAAACTAAAGTCCTACTGACTTGGAGCAATCTGTAAAAATGGAGAACTATTCTTTGCACATCACTGACTTAGATCAGTAAAGTGTTCTAAAGTGTTCAACTATAAGTACAATATTCTCTGTTTTGCAAGCGTATTGTGTAAGTTTACCTACAGCAGCTATTTGTTATAAATTAATGTCCTACTGACTTGTATCACTAAAGTCATAGTGACAATTCTATATACAACAACAACAATTTCTTGTAAACTAAAGTACTATAAACTTGGAAGACTAAACCTACAATTTTATGCCACAAACTCAAGCCCTGAGTTCTACAAAACTAGCAAGATTAAGCCCCAAGTACTACAAGACTAGAAACAACAAAAAATACAGAACTCAAACTTATTTATCTTCATAATACAATGCATATTAGTACAGATCAATACACCACAAACAAAATTGCATACCAGAACTCTGTTAAAAAAAATACATCACAATCAAAAAAATACAAAATTACACATCAATACAGATAAAAAATAGATCAAAATTTTAACAAATTTCAAATATACTCTGTTCATATCACCACATGCTAAATCACAATTTTAACAAATGCTAATAAAACAAAAAAATATTAAAACACTATAAAACCCTAAATCGACATACCTCCTCTAGTTCTAGCCATAACTTAGTAGCTTTCACAGTGAAATAAGCTAAATAAGTGCTGTTATGAAACAATATCATCAATATAATGTTAGTTATCACTATAAACCCTAAAAAACAAACGGAAAAATGACATGCAATGAATATCGTAAATATATGTATCATATTTTTTGCTAAATCTGTAATTAGAAGTGATCTAGTACCTGTTGCGACTGATTTTGGTGATTTTTCCTTGCTTCAACTTCAACAACAAAACCAGATCTGATATTGACGTCAAATTTAACCGGAAAGTTTGTAAAATCACTAATTAGAAGTGAAGAAGACAGAAAATCACTAGAAATTTGAAGAAAAGCACGAACATTACCTGTGGTTTTCGGAGGAGAAGATGAACAGTGAAGAGTGAAGAAGAAAATGGTAGTAATGGCCAACTGTAACCGTTGTGTATTTATGTGTAAGTATATTTCCTTTTATTTTTTTAAAATAAGCGCGGCTAATGGACTAATTGGGCTGCTGTTTTTAATCTGGGCTGGGCTGTTAGTAATGGACTGGGTTGGAGTTTCTAGTTTCTATTTTTTTTAGTTTCTAGTAGAGTAGCCCCCTATATATATATATATATTTTTGGGATTTTGTTGTTCATATATGTTCATTTATTCGATTTTTTTTACTTTATTTCATCCTTCTCAGTTACCTGTAATGATGTCTGAACATGAGCAAAGTCCATTCAGTTGGATATCAGTGTTTCTAACCTGATATTTATAAAGAGCGAATGATTTCCGTCATTTATGATCTTAAAAGATTACTCTAACCATTACTAGAAAAAGGTATGTTGTGGACTTGTAGCAGTTGATATGCATTCCATATTCAATAAATAAACACTCGGGCTTATGCAATGCAGAGATATATTCACAAGCATGAACTTAGAAACGAAGTAAAATTTACTTGGCATCCTGTTCTACCATTGTTTCAAGTATAACAGACCTACAACTAACCATAGGAGGCCCTTTCTCGCGACGTTCAAGCTCATCCAGCTTAAACGTAATCAATCTATCCCAGTTCCCCCCTTCAAAAAGCACCCCGGCCATTCCATCAGTGATTCTTTGCACGATACCACAGTACATATAGTAAGGATTGTTCGGATTCTTGACAATAGCAATCATACCAGGCATCAACAATGGCAGAACAGGCGGCTTCGACTTCTTAGTCAAGCTCTTCTGATTGGACTCAACTAGCTTCTGAGAAGGAGATGGTTTTTTAGGTGGTGGATTCTTTGCAATAAATTCTTGCAACCCCTTTTCACCACCTGGAAATCCACCAGTAAGGCCAAGTAACTCCTTGTCAAATCCGTCTTCCGGGATGTCTGCGATTCTTGACTCTTCTTCATATTTCAAGTTTGATGGTGAAGTTTCCTGTGAGATTGTTTTTTTGAGTTCTTGTTGGAGACCTTCTTCACCATTGCACAGACCTCTGCCTCCAAAGATTTCAGAAATGCTGAGCTTGGCTGTGGTGTTTAAAGATTTGTTTGATCTTAATCTTTGAGCGCTGAAGAATGGTTTGTTGGCATGATTCAAAAGATTGGTTCTGCCCAGAAAGGTGGATTTTTCAAGGCTGCAAAGATTGAATGAAGCCATGGCAAATAATGGATTTTCTTTCTCTGTTTTATGGCCACAAAGTTGTTGATGGTCCTTTTAAGTTGCATACATTCTCAATTTCTCACTATCATATCATGATAAAGAGGGCACCAATTACTTTGTCTTATTCTTGAAGTAATTCGGATATGATAATGGAATGTATGGATGGATCATAGCATCTGTCGACCAAAAAATTTAATCACAACTAGGATACCAATTTAAACTAGCGTTTTACCGTGTTACGCACGGAACAATTATTTTTCATATATGATAATAGTTTGGTTAATATTTAAATTCAAGTATAAATTTTAATAAGTTATAAATAGATCACTTATTATATCAAATAAAATATATATATTAAATTATATTTTTCTTTCCAATCAAATTAAATGTTAAGAAATTTTTTACATTAATAAGTGATCATATTAGATGAGAAATGATATCCTCATTTTAAATTTTGGAATCCGAAATTTCTACATTTATCCTCTTTTTCGGGTGTACTTAGTTTCCTCTTTAGACCCCATTCGAACAGAACTAAAATTCCCGATAAGGAGAGTAAAGTTCTATGGAGACTCACTTTAATTGGAGACCATGGAGACCATTTATGTTCTGCAACAAAACACTATAAAATACATTATTTTGTGAAGTATGTTCAACAAATATCATGTATTCATTCAAATTGTTGAAGATCATATATGTTTCATATGTATATAATGTATGTTCTGCAAGTTGAATAATGTCCTGCAAACTAAATATATTTCGTAGAATATAACATTTTGTAATGTTCGATATGCGAAACTTATATGATATTCAAGATTTTAAAGTGAAATAATGATTTTGTACAACATGATGTGCAAAACTATACGTTTTGCAATGTTTTTATGCAATATTTCACTTGCAGAACATAAGTGGTCTCCACGGTCTCCAATAAAAGTGGTCTCCATAGAACTTTACTCTATTAGATTATGATGATTATGTAATTTTATTAATAATTACGCATAATTTCATGTGTATCTTTTTAAATACATATATTAAAGTAACAAAATACATGTTAAATCATATTTTTCTTTTCAATCAAATCAAATATTAGGAATTTTATTGAAATTAATTAGGGATCAGGTTACTCGATCAGGAATAATATTCCCGTTTCCAATTTCAAGAGTCAAAAATTCTACGATATATATTTAATATTTTCTCGATTTTCGAATTCGTCCTGATATTGATTAAATATAAAGGGAATTGATATATAAGCTCCAAACTTTACTATTTAAACTCCAATTCAATTTTTTCATTTATCCAAATCTCATTATCACCACCAATATGGATGGATCATATGGAAAAGGCATGGTTAAATATGCTATAAAATTTGGAATTGGAGTTTAAATAGTAAAATGTGGAGCTTATTTATCAATTCCCAATATAAATTGTCTATTCGTTCCCCGTTCAAACAAAATTAAAAATCCAGGCAACGATTTGAGAAGATTTCACTCCTCCCTGTACCGGGTGCCTCTTTGAAGATTGTATATAAGTACTTTGAGTAGTTTTTTTTTATAAGCAGGCACTATATATATATAATAGAATCTCGGAACATCTTACGCGAATGGCACCAGAGTCCATCCCAAAAGCTAACACCAACTAAGGCAAAGGAAAATGAAAGTGAAAGAGGCCCTGAGAGAATCATACCAAAACAGCCTGACTAAACAAACAACACAATACTAGGAAATAAAGCCTACTAAACTAGGAACTTAGAGCAGGCCAAAAGTAGTGACATAAGCAAGGCTTTCAAACACTGGCGGCCCTACGGCCCCGCTGAGAAGAAGCTGAGAGAGAACCACCATCCAAAGCCCCAGAAACAACATTACCAACATGGACAGGTGAACTCTCAAGACCCATTTCATACAGCATGAGATCAGTGGACATGAACGGAGAAGAAGGCTGAGGAGGTGGAACCGGGGCAGGAAGAAACATGGACTCAAGCAAACCTAAAGTGTCAAGACATGTATGGTGAAGCACATCCTTAGCATACAGACCAAACATTTCATTCCCCACTGGTGTCTTCAAATCCAGGGTCTTCTCACGAAAGCATGAGGAGAAATGAAGTAAAGCACCCGAGTCAAAGGCAGCAATCGCCTTATCAGAAAGAGAGCCATTTTCGAAGAAAGCATGGTTCTCATAGTGTTTGCCCTTGCCTTTGCTTGTAGCCAGTGCAGCAGGGGGGGTTAATACGCCAAGATGAAGGCACAGGTGCATTGACATACCAGTCCTCGTCAAATTTGCAGCCAGAGTTCCTACAATCACAAAAACCATCATTAACCTCCCGTTTACGCTTCAGAGTGTTACATGGCGGGTCACCATCAATTACTTCCCCCAGACGCATTAAGGGCACCACTACCACTTCAGGGTTATTGATCACATGCCCCATGTCACGATCCAGGATGAACTGGAGGTTGCCAAGAGTGGCATCCCTAGGGAGCTCAAATGGATCTGAGAGATTGAGAAGGCCATACTCTGCCATATGAGATGCAGCAGAGTTCATGTGTTCTGGGATCCATGAGATTTTCCTGGAGTTTGCATTCTGAGTGGCGTCACCATTTTGAGAGGGGTTGTTTGCATGAGTGGAGTTAAAAAGGCGAAAAGCTTCAAGAAGTTCATCATGGATGACAAACATTTCTTGGTTGCTAACCAGCTCGAAAATACCAATGTGAGAAGTCTCTATGTGAATAAGTTCCAGTTGTTTTTCTTTAGCAAAAACACACGCAGCATGGATACCTGCCATGATTGCTTGTTCGACCGTCATGCTGTTGACAGGACCCTGAATTCCCCAGATCTTTTTCCCATCAGGACCCCTAATAAGCGAACCAATAGCAACAGTGTTGCCTTTTTCAGAAGGCACTTCAACAGTTTCGTAGTGCACATTAATTTTATAGAAATCTCCCTCAGGAATATCCCAGATGAACTCCATGACACTTCTTAGAGAGAGAAGACTGGAAGGAAGGGAGGAGAAAGAGAAAATTGTAAACAATGAAAATAAGATGGAAGGGGACTGTGGACAGAGCCGCCTAAATAGAGCTGTAACCATGCTTTGCACTACAGCTGGAGTCATTGGGAAGGGAAATCAAGTATTACCCAGAGAATCCAAGTATTGTCCAGAAGGCAAACAACCGAACTGAAGAAATAAACCTTGGGAGAAGGGAAAGGTGTACAGGTGCTGTAGTACAAGGCACCCGTTAAGCACGTCCTATAAACCCCCACTGTAAACTAGGCCAATTCAAAAATAAAAGAAGAAAACCCGCGAAAAGAAGAGGCAAGAGAAGAACTAAAATAAAGAAAATAAAAGAAGGAAAAAATTAAGGCCTAATAGGGGAGAAAAAATTGGACGCCCCACTGGCCCACCATTCAAACATACTCCATCTATCCACACCTTTTTTAGCCAACTCATCGGCATCTTCATTAATATCAGATGGAAAGTAGTTAAGAGAGACTAAAGAACGCAGTAGAGAATGGACATCAAAATGAGGGACCAGCAATGGGAAAGTCTTTTCCAGACCCTCATGCAGAGAATTAATGGCCAGAGTCGAGTCCGAACAAATAACTACTTTTTGTTGCATGTCCTTTGCAGCATACAAAATTCGTAGCATATGAAGAATTGATTCCACCTCTGCTTCCAAGATGCTTTTTGCAGTAGATGGTCCTGAAAAACAATAAATACTACGGCCAGCTTTGTTGATGATTAAACCACCCACACCTCCCTTTAAAACACCCGCACTGTTGACATGCCATGCAGCATCTACCATGCATACTACGTGGAAATTATCCCGCCTGATTTGTAAATATTTAGATTTGTCGAGATAATGATGCACATGAATGGTTCCCACCGGGTTTATCTGCCACAACGGAATGTGAGTAAACTTAACTAACTTGGCAACCCCTCCCCATTTTGCTACCCTATGAAAGATTAGGGTTTGAAGAATCTTATTAGAGGTCTTGGCTTTATTGAAAATTGAGTCATTTCTCCCAAGCCATATGGACCACAAAGTTGCAGCAACCACCATTTGCCAGATTTGCTTGATAAATTTCGGCTTAAAGAGCTGCAGGATGTACTGTAAATTAAAACCAAACTTTGTGAGAAGCTCCCACTTTATGCACCACCACTGATGCACATAACGCCAAGCGTTCTGGGCCAACTCACATTACCAGAAAATATGAGCAATGGATTCCTCTGCCTGATTACACCAAGTGCACTGGGGGTTTAAGTCACGAATTCTATGGCTGAGGAACAGATTACAAGGCAACACTCCCCATAATAGCTTCCACAGAAAAATAGTGACTTTTGGCGGGACTCTCAGAGACCAAATAAGTCTCCATTTGGCTGAGGAAGTTCTATAATCTGTGTGGGTGGGAAAGAGAAACTTGTGAGAGGTTGACATCGAAAAAGGCCCCCCTGAAGGAAGCCAACAAATGTGATCATCTCTATTGGATAGGGTTACTCTGTCAACAATCGCAAAAAGGGACTGTAAGCTTTCATGCTCGATTGGGAGTAGAGGGGAAATCCACAATAAAGTGCAAGTGGGGGAGAATTTTAACAGGTTCAGTAGGGCTTTGACAGTAGAATGTTGCTTTGAAGACTTGTAGTACAAAGTGTTGAAGCTATCCATTAGAGTCGTGTCCGTTACCCAAATGTCTTCCTAGAATAAAATCTTAGAGCCATCCCCACTAGTCCATTTGTAATATGCTCGATTCGTTATTAATGAGAAGCATGGGTCTTTAGAAATGGAGACGATGCTTCTAACAATTGGAGAGCAACTGTTATGATTTAGACCTCCCAAGTCATACAACCATTTATGACCGTAGCAAGCTTGGAAAAAACAGTTCTATAAGGACCCTCTTTCACTGTAGGCCCTCCACCACTACTTGGCTAATAGCAAATTGTTTCTTGTTTTTAGAGAAGAAATGCCAAGGCCTCCTTCATGTTTGTGCTTACAAATGCGATCCCAGCTGATGAAATGCATTTTCTGTTGGAAAGGGTTGTCCCCCCATAAAAAGTCTCTTCGCAGGCGATCGACTTTGGCCAACACAGTCGCAGGTAATTTGTACAAGCTCAGCCAATAGATTGGAGTACTATCAATTGCTGCTTTCAACAAGACAACTCGGCCAACCATAAAAAGGGAAGAAGGGTCATACGCTTAAAGTTTTCGTTTCACTCTTCGTATTAAAGGGTCCCAGAATTTTATGGCCGTAGGAGAGGCACCTATGGATGCTCCAAGGTATGTAAAAGGAAGATTCCCATGCATGCAATGTAGATAAGAAGTCCAGTTAGTTATCTGTTCCTGTGATGCATGAAAAGAAAATATTTCGCTCTTTGCAAAGTTCACTTTCATGCCAGACAGAAGCTGGAAGCATTGAAGAATACGCTTGACCCCGATCACAGAGCTATCCTCGTCCTTAATGAAGAGAATCACATCATCTGCGTACTGTAGATGTGTAAAATTATCAATTCCTCCCTTAAGATTTATGCCACTGAATATGCCTTTGTGTACCCCTATAGTTAGCAGAGAGGAGAGACCTTCACCAACCAAATTAAAGACCAGAGGTGACAGAGGGTCACCTTGTCGAAGGCCACGCGAGGGTGTGAATTCTCCTGTTGGGGCACCATTCACTAACACCGAAATCCTAGAAGTCTGGAAGAGATTTCTGATCCTATTAATCCATCTGGAACCAAAGTTCATTGAAGAGAAGATGTCGAATACAAAATCCCACTTTACTCTGTCAAAGGCCTTCTCAAAGTCTATTTTGAAAATTAAACCGTTTGCTTGTCTCTTACGCAATAGAGCCACAATTTCACTGGTGATGGGTATGCCATCTGAAATTTGCCTATTTTTCATGAAGGCTGATTGATGGTGTGAGACCAACTCCAGCATTAGAGGCTTAAGGCGATTGGCCATTACTTTTGTAAGTAATTTTACCAGGGCATTCATTAAGCTGATTGGTCGAAAATCCGAGGGAAGAGAAGAATCAGGTGATTTTGGAATTAGTGCGATAAAGGAAGAGTTGCTTCCATGAGGCAGTTCACCATATTTATGGAAATTATTGAAGAACACCATAACATCTTCCTTTATCTCATCCCACAGCAGGGCAAACACCCCAGCATTCACTCTGTCAGGACCGGGGCCTTGGTTTTTTCAGTCATATCTAGAGCCATCTTGACTTCTTCGATGGAAAAATTTGATTCTAGTAGTAAGCTCTGTTCTCGACTCAGTTTACTTGAGATAGTATCACCCAGCTCAAATACCCTATCCTTATTTGATTCCAAAAGTCTTTGCTGAAAATGACTCTGAAAGGCTGCCTTTATCTTTACAGGCTCTGTGAGAACAAATTCTCCCACAATGAGTTTCTTGATATTATTTGCAGCCCTTATTTTTGCTAATGCTCGATAGAATAACTTTGTATTTCTCTCTCCATTTAGCAGCTAGTTGATATTGGATTGTTGGCAAAGCATGCTTGCCCTGCACTGGTGTAACTTGTGCAATTCAGCACTAATCTCTGAGATATTTAGAGAAATTACTTCACCAGCATCGTGTTTTTCTTGCATTTTTTTCCAACAGTTGAATTCTTATATCTACATTCCCAAGCTTTACTTTATTCCACTCTCTAGCGGCTTCTCTTAAACCTTTGAATTTCAACTGAGGATTTGTTTCCTGTGAGCCTTTCCAACTGGCTTTTAGGTTATGAGCTAACAGAGGGTCACTCAGCCAAATATTAAAGAATTTGAATGGCCTAAGCCCCCAATCAATCGAATTGTTTTTTAGAACCATAGGTTAATGATCAGAGAGTCCTCTGTGATAGGTTTGCAACACCCACCCTCCTTTTTCATACCATGCAGTTGAAACCAATGCACGATCAAGCCTTCCTTTTTTTTGATTGGGACCAAACCAGGTGAAGGTAGTGTTTACAAGTGGAATTTCCAGTAGTCCAGCGCGGGAGATGAAGGAGTTAAAAGCTTTAGCTATTGCACCAATGAACTGGAAATTAAGCTTCTCATTACTCTGGCGCACTACATTGAAATCACCAAGAAGACATACCTGTAGGTCACACAAGGAAAGTAAAAGTGTCCCCAGTTCCTCCCACAGCAGTTGCTTCATTTTTGCACTTTGCGGAGCGTATATGTTCAGGCATGCAAATTGCGAGTTTGAAGTGGTATTAAGGCCTTGAACGAGGATCCAGTTTTGTGAAAAGATTATATCTGAGATGGAGATATGATCCTTAGACCAAACAGTGAGAAGTCCGCCAGAGAGACCTCGAGAGGAAACTTCTACCCAACCAACCTCCTTTCCCATTCCAAGTTGCCTAATCATTGACTCACTCCATTTAGCACATTTGGTTTCCTGGAGACAACACAATACCGGGCGGGCCAGTGAGTTAATTTTTGCTATATGCTGCCTATTAACTAAACTACGTGTACCACGTACATTCCAAGACATGTAACAGTTTCTCTCCATTACTAAATGAATTTTGAAAGCGATTGACTAACTTAACAATTCAGGTTTCGCCTGATGAGGTCCAGGGAAGCTGATCTGTGTGAAGATGGTAAAAGACCCATTAGAACACCTGTTTCATAGATGGATTCTGCCTCATTCATAGACTTGTCCAAAAAGGCATGTAGTTGATGCAATTCAACCAAATGAATGATGGAATAAAATTATAAAATAACTTGTTTACTATTAGAAAAATAATCAATTCATTGGAATGTTCTGATAATGTAAAATTCAGTTGTAGTCTACAAATTTTCATAAAAGTCAATGATCCCCTAGGCTCATTTCGTATTATTTTATGTTAGCAAAGAATAAAAACACAAATTTCATTGATTTATTAAATAAATATTGTTTAAATGTTCAGTTCCTTCATGTTATTTAATTTTTACGGGGTTTTGTCTTATAATTGATTTTTAATGTTAATTTTTGTTGATTAATTTTTTGGTGAATCTCAATTTTAGATTTTTGTAGTTGACACTTTTTCCTAAGATAAAGCTCGAGAAATTATCCTAGAATGAAGTCAGAACTTTGCCTTCAACAGTTCGGAAGAAAATAAAAACTGCATTCATTGGTTTGCTAAATGAATATTATTAAAATGTTCAATTTCTTTCTGTTATTTATTTTTTGTGAGGTTTTGTTGGATGATTGATTTGTAATGTTAGTTTTTGTTGATTATTGTTTTGGTGAATCTTGATTTTAAGATCTTTATATTTGGCATTTTTTCTTATGATGAAGCTCCGGACTTTTTCTTAAGATGAAGCCACACCTTTTCTTCGACAGTTCCGAAGAAAAAACAAAAATTGCCACTTGATGTTTCGAAAATGTAATGGTTTTTCTTTTGAACAGCAAGGGACTATATTAGAAATAAACTGAACCTCTACTTATAGTGGGAGGAATACAACCAGGCTCGGACTTCAACACAGAAACAACACCACAGCACCTAACCTACATAACCTAGGACAAACTTAAACAAGAACAACTGGACATAAAGAAACTAGGAAGACATAATACTAAACATAAGACTCAAGCTAGACACCAATAGGAAGATGAACCAACCCAAACAGCGCGACCACCATTCTTAATAAACCCTGCAGAATTCATCAGCCCATCATCACCACCAGATCATCACCTTCTTCATCCTCCGCCAACTTATCCTCATAAATCAAGTCGTGAATCTCCATTTCACCCTGCGCAACACCAACCTGCATACCATGGAGTCCTGCTGAATTCATGAACTGAGCTGCATGTCCAGGACCGTTCGGAGCACCCCATCCTTCATCCAGAGCTTGGTCGAACAGTTCCATTTCATCTCCATTCATCTGCACTTCTTGATACCTGGGGTCATGGAACCCTAAACCCACATCCATATCAATCAGTTCAGCAGCTCTTCCCAGGGGCTCAAAAGACAGGAAGAGGCGCCCAAAGAGGTCGGCCCCCAACAAGGCTAGGTATGTGGCTACGCGGTTGCGTCTTGGATAGACATACCTGATCTTGCACTTCCAGACCTTATCCTTCTTCAGTATCTTGATCTGCTGGATGATATTGCGAGCTGTGGTGGAGATGCCGTTATGCTGGAACTTCAGCATTCCAAAAGCCTCGAGGTTATCGGTTTCGACGATAACTTTCTTGCATGTTTCCTCATAAGCTCGTTTCATGCCAATATGGATGGCAGCTAACTGATTTTCAACAGGGGACAAGTTGGGGTTCGTCCCAGAGATGCTGCTAGCCATACCACCGTTGGCTCTGCGGATAACAGCTCCCGAACCTGTAGTATTCCCATTTGCAGCTGGGGCTGAAAGGGTGGCCCTGTGAACATTCACTTTCATTTCGCCAGGGGAGGGAGGAAACAATGAATATCCATGCTTGTAGAGAAGAAAAGGAAGGGATTAGGAGAATGAGAGGTGATGAAACTGCATGGGGGTAAGACCACATTTATACCCTGAAGCAACCAAACGCATGCTAGGGTTTCAATTTCCTAGGCAAGGAGAGATGGCAGAGCTTGCATGAGAAAACTCCCCCGCACAACAACCAATGGCGGCTACTGTTCGAATTTTTACAGATTTCCCAGAAAAGACTTCTGGGAATACACACCCATGCAGTAAAGGCGTTCATAGGTAATAATGCTCATAAACGCCCTATAAACCTACTAAGTAGAAAAGTAGAAAGAGATTAAAAAAAATCTTCAACGATTCAATTTTTCTTAATACCGTGTTTAGCTAGTAAATCACCCTCTCTATTCCAAAGCTTGCTGATTTTGCATGACCAAATATTAGCTAAACCCTCTGCTTGAAAAATTGTTCCTAGTACTGGGCTTCTTGTACTGAAATTGTTTGACTTAAGTTCCTGGAAGCGCTTCACAGCATTGGAAGAATCCGAACAAATCACAGCGCATAATTTCCGGTAAATGGCCAGGAAAATGCGCTGTGATTTGTAGTAAAACTTTAGATGGTTAATTTAAAATTAATTTATGTATAATTAGTATTTTGGTTAAAATTTAATAGAAAGAAGTTAAAGGAAAAATATTAGTGGGCTAAAATTTAGGAGCAGATTTTGATTTGTCCCAAAATAATTATTTTTTTTATTGGTTAAGTAAAGATCCTGGTTATAAAAAATTTAAAACATGTTATCTATTTGTTAATTTATAGTTAAGTTATACATAATTAATATTTTGGTTAAAGGACAAATATTATTTGTCTCAAATTTAGGAGTGGTTTTTGATTGATCGTAAATAATTTTTTCCTAATTGGTTAAGTTGAGACCGTGATTAAAATTTAATAAAAAAAAGTTGGAGAAAAAATATTATTGTTTTCAAAATTTAGGAGTGGCTTCTTTCTCTCGAATTGGTTAACGGAGAGCCAAGTTAAATTCTAATACAACAAAAGCTGTATAAGGAATATTATCGGTCTAAAAGTTAGGCTTGATTTCTGATTGGTGTCTTGGAACACTTCCTCTTTTTTGATTGGTTAACTGCACCCTAGTTAAAATTTAATAGAAGGAAAGTTGGAGAAGGATTATTATTGATCTAAAATTTAGGAATGGCTTCTGATTGATCCTAAATAATTCTTCCTTTTTGATTGGTTAACTGGAGACCTTGCTAGACTCACGTATTACTCCCTCACCCCAAATTAACTGTCTTGTTTGACTTTTTCATAGTCAATTTTACTCGACTTTAACTGAAAAATTAGTATATTAGATAACTGAATAAAATTATGAAAAATATATCATTGAAAAGATTATCAAATCTATTTTAAAATATTATTTTCACTTTTGTAATATTGTAAAAGAATAATTTTCAAGTTTCAGTCAAAATTGGGTCAAATTGATCACAAAAAAGTCAAACAGGACAATTAATTTGGGACGGAGGGAGTATAATAAAGGAATCCATTAATCAGTTTATTAAATATTGTTAAAGTATTTGTTATGCAGATAATTAAGATTTACAGTGTTGATTAGAATTTTTATAAAAATACAATGAAAACGTACATAATTATAATTATTTGACATCATGTTATATAGTAAATTTAAAAAATATTTCTTTTTTTTTTTTGATTGCGTGATTTTGGTAGACTCAACAGGGCAATCCATAATCCATGGTGCATGATCTCAGATTCCTGCGTAACGTCTAGGGCTGAGCATTCGGTCGGTTCGGTTCAAAACCGAACCGAACCGAAATAACCGAAAACTGAAATGCAGATTTTTTATTAAACCGAACCGAATCGAATTAGCTATTATACCGAACCGAAACCGAACCGAAATAATTCGGTTAATTCGGTTTCGGTTATGAAATAACCGAATTTTCTTTTCTTTTTGATTTTTAAAAAACAATATATTGAAAAATCAAAAGAACAATTAAAAATTAATACACTCAAGCCTTCTAGCAATTAGCAAAACAATCAAGAATTTAGTTTTACACAAATTCCAAATATTCTGTTCAGTTACAACATCAAAAGACAGTGGCAGGTACTAGTTCTTAATTGAAAAACAGAATTTAATTTAATCCATTTGATCCAACAGCAGGTGCAGGTGCTTGGACTACTCTGGAATAGTGGAATCTGCAATGCGGCCAACTCAAAGTCACAACCAGTAGCCAGTAGTTAGGCCACCATCTGAAAGCAAGAAAAAACAAGCAAAAACAAAAATTATCAGGATTAATGTTAGAATAGCAAAAGTTCAGGATATATACCAGAACTCAAGAATTTTTTAGACTAAAAGTTGTTCTCAAGGAGCTAAAAAGTAGTTATTGTTTTTTGATAAAAGTTGACAGAACACCATGTTTCTTGCTAGAAATCAAATAATACATAAAACAAGAGTCCTTTTTTTGTGAGCATTGTAACTTGTAAGCATAGTATAGGGACAGAGTGTTAGAAAATGGAGTTATTAAGTTCATAATTTTATTATGTTCTTGTTGTTAATTCCATAATCTAATGATTGGAAGTTGTTTCTAGATATCGGGACTTAAACTTTCATGTATGGGTTTAAGAATTTTCTTAATGAAATCCATAAGAGAAATGAAGTTGAAGTTAGTAGCTTGAAAGAGCTTGTTTTGAGAATGTATTGTTTGTCCCACATAGAAAGAAATAAAGGGGGTGTTGGCTTTATATAGTATAACACACATGAGTAGTGCATAACTACTAAGGTGTGCTATGGTGCGTGGTGTTCTCACGAGCCCACGCGCGCCGCCGCCGCCGCCCCGCCCCGCCACGCCTCGCCTCGCCTCGCCTCGGCACGTCACGTCACGACACGGGTCGGGTCGGGTCGGGTCGAAGGGCGATTTGGGCGAATGTCTCGGCGTCTCGCGTACGCGAGGCGACCTGGGCGGGGATTTTATTTCGGTTTTGATTTAATTTAATTAAAATTATTTAATCAGTTGGGCTGGGTTAGTGTCTCTATTGGGCTCTCTTGGACTGGATTCAATTCTTATGGGCCGAGTCAAGATACACTGAATCTGGACATGTAACTGATATAAATTAATTATATATATATCAAAACGGCTGGTTTAATGTGGGTTTTAATGTATAAAAACCGTTATTATTTTATTTAAATACAAATCATACGTTTTTGATTTATTTAATTAAATGGACGGTTTTTATTCGATATTAAATTGAGGTGTATCAGTTACACTTAGCCTCTCCTATAAATAGAGGCCTAAGCAGCTGATTGTTACACACTACACACCTTACATTCTCTCTTCTTCACTGCCTCTCTGCTCTCTCCCTCTCTCATACACTAGTCAGTTCGTGGTTTCCCGGCGAGTGAGGAGCAAGTCGCTGTTGAGCTTTGGAGGTGCTGCTTAACCAAAGTTCTGTGCTGTTTTATCCTGGAGGAGGTGTTGCGAGCATCCCCAGTGCAGCAGGTGGGGGCAATATTCTCTTCAAGAGCAGTCAGGTCTTCGTATAAGGCCTGACGACTCAGCTGATCTTGTGTTTTCTTGTTGTACATGTTGTTGGCTCAAGCTATGGCTACTGGTACAACTTCTTTCCTTCCTCTAGTCTTACAGTCACTGACATGCATGTATTTTACCTTCACGTTTTGTTTCAACTTGCTTGGCCTTGGCTTGTTTAATATGATATATAACTGCCTCTATGTTGCTATAATAATCAGTATTTCCAACACAGAGTCACAGAAAGGAGTACAAAACAGAACAAGTGATGGAGCTTGATTGAGTATTGGCATTAGCATCGTTGGAATCCTTCATCTCTACCTCCGGTTGCAATGGTTGAGATTGTGACATAGCTCCAACTGCAGCAACAAGTGATTGTTAAATTACAAGGCTATTAACCACAAAGTTGAATCTAACAGATTGGGTATGAAATTTAAACACAAAGTAGGCAAATCAGAAGATATAGAGTAGTCGATTAGATACGGATTAGAATATTAGATACAAATTAGTTAATACCTTTGAATCTTTGATTTGATTCTTGAAGTCAACAGGGCTGCAAGTGACTGCTGAGTACTGACCGGGGAGAGACTGGAGCGTGTAATTAGGGTTGAGACTGAAGAAGAATCGAACATATTAGGTATCAAATTAACAGATTTAAGAAGGTAATCAGATATAGATACGGATTAGATTATTTGAATATTAGAAAATATAGATACGAATTAGATTGGGTACCTTTGAATCTTTGATTCTTGAAGTCGGCGGCTGCAGGATAAGGCCTGAGGGAGAGGCGGAGTCGCGGAGGGCCGGAGGCGGAGTCGCGGAGGGCCGGAGGCGGAGCGGTGGCTGCGGATTAGGTATTGTGTTTTGTGTACGAGAAACTAGGTCTGAGGCTCTGGGTAAGTTTAATTCTAATCTGATTTCTATTTTATATATATTATATATATTATTTAAAAATAATAAATATATAATTCGGTTATTTCGGTTATAACCGGATTTGTAATTCTAATAACCGAACCGAACCGAATAACAATTCGGTTAATAACCGAAAACCGAATTAACCGAAATTTTCAGAAAAATAAGAACCGAACCTAACCAGAATTGCACGGTTCGGTTCGGTTATTCGGTTTCGGTTCGGTTTTGCTCAGCCCTAGTAACGTCCTTCACTCCATCTTATACACGTTGTCGGGTGTATTTTGCTTCCGATTATATCAATGATATCAGTGTTTTTTATTTAAATTAGATAAATTATTTAATCAATCATCAATCAATATACTTACATAAAGGAGAAGAGAGAGGCGTGTAGGTGGCGCATCTCACATTTCTTCGTTCTATTTTTCTAATTTTCTAAAATTTTTGGATGAAAAATATCAATAATTAGAACTACCTTTTTCAGTTTCGGGTATATTAGAAGCAAGTTTCAGAATCTGATTTTGTTTCAAATTATTTATGGAATACAGTAGATTGAAAGTTTTAATCTGATTTTGTTTCAGATTATTTAATTATAAGAAAGAGTAGCACACAAGTCTCTCTGCACCTATAAATACCCTTATAGATTGTAGGGTTTTGTATTATCTAAACACAACCTCCTTTCTCTCAATACCAACCCTACCTCTCTCTGGAGATAGTTCTCTTGCTCGATTTCTAACTTGGTGGTACCGTTCTTCTGCAACGATAAGTGAAGGCTGTTTATACAGTATTAAAAAATAAAGGTTGTTGCAAATAAAGGTAGTTATAGACCGCTATGTTGGAGTCGACAAATCCAAACACAGGAAAAAAATATAGTTTTGACATGATATTGATGGATGCTATCAATAAATTAACTATTAGTGATGTATGTTTGTTGGCTATTCTTTTATAATATTTGTTTTGTTCATCGGACATGTTTGTTGCTCCGTTCAAGCAACTTCTAAGTGAAGGCTACTTTTAAGTGAAGGCTGTTTATACACTATTAGAAAATAAACATTGTCACAAGTAAGGGTAGTTATAGACCACTATTTCACAGATTTAAGTTAGATGTTTTTGTGCACAATCAATCCAAAAAATTTGGTTGATGGTGACAATATAAGAACATGATTACTTTAAGAAAAAACACAAATAAAATTAAGATTCGTCATGCTTTAAATTGTTAATTACGTTTATAAATTTATTTTCATTTTTTCACCATGAATTATAGTCTAGTTTTGCCATTTTATATATTAGTATTGGTATTATATTAAGATTTTTATAATATTAAATTTGTATTATCCTACAAATATTAATTTTGAAATATTAATATACTTCTTATAGACAGCCACAAAATTATTTTATTCTACAAATATTAATATTGAATCATTAATATAATTTTTATAGGTCGCCGCAACGCGCGTCTTCTCAACTAGTTATATTATTATATTATATATTAAAAATTGTATTGGTTAATTCGTATGTACTTAATATTTTAGTTAAAATTTAATAAAAGAGAAGTTAAAAAATAAGCATTATAAATTTTAATAAAAGAAAAGTTGTATAAGGAATATTATTGGTATAAAATTTGAGAGTGATTTCTGATTGGTGTCCTTGAAACACTTCCTCTTTTTTGATTGGTTACTAGACCCTAGTTAAAATTTAATAGAAGGAAAGTTGGAGAAGGATTATTATTGATCTAAAATTTAGGAATGGCTTCTGATTAATCCTAAATAATTACTCTTTTTAAATTGGTTAACTAGAGATCTTGGTAGACTCTGGTATTATAATAAAGGAATCCATTAATCAGTCTATTATATATTGTTAAAAATATTTGTTTTGCAGATAGTTAAGATTTACAAATTTGATTAGAATTTTTATGAAAATACAATAAAAGCGTACATAATTATAATTATTTGACATCATGTTATATAGTAACTTTTTAAAAATAATTCTATTTTTTTATTGCGTGATTTTGGTAGACTCAACGGGGCGATTCATGATGCATATCTCAGATTCCTGCATAACGTCCCTCACTCCATCTTATACACGTTGTTGTGAGTATTTTACTTCTGATTTTATCAATAATATTAGTGTTTTTTATTTAAATGAGATAAATTATTTTATTATATTATATATTAAAAATTGTATTGGTTAATTCGTATGTACTTAATATTTTAGTTAGAATTCAATAAAAGAGAAGTTAAAATTTAGAAACGGTCTCCTATTGATCTTAAAATAGTTCCTCTTCTGTGATTGGCTAACTGAATATTGGTTAAAATTTAGTAGAAGGAAAGTAGAATAAAGAATATTATTGGTCTAAAATTTAGTAATGATTTCTGATTAGTCCTAAAATAATTTTTTTTCTGATTGGTTCCTAAAATAGCTTCTCTTTTGTGATTGGTTAACTACATATTAGTTAAATTTTAGAAGAAGGAAAGCTGAATAAGGATTATCATTGGTCTAAAATTTAGGAATGTTTTCTGATTGGTCCTAAAATAATTTCTATTTTCTGATTGGTTAACTGACTCATTGAGAGATTATTTTTAAAATATGAAAATGATTTTATTAATAAATAAATTCAAGTATAAATTATTTAGACATTATTTGTACAATTGTATAATAAGTATATAATTATAATTTTAAAAAATTAATATTGTTCCCTAACTTTTCTAAATTCAATAAGATATAAATGGCCCGCTTATAATATAATATAAAATAAATATTAAATCACCAATCGAATCAATGTTAACAATGTTAAAAGTGTTTTTATATTAATTAGGGATCACGTTACTAGATCAGAAGTAATATCCTCATTTCTTATTTCAAAAATTCAAAATTTTTTCAATATGTATACATTATTCTCACGATGTCCGAAATCGCGCCGATATCAATCACGTATGAGTTTGCTCCCCTACTCCCGTTCGACTGGAATTAAAATTTTCTGTAGGAATTTGCGAATTTTTTTTTAAATACATTAGAATTAATCAATATACAATATAAAACATTTTAAAATTAATTAATCAATTACTCAGATATGAATTAACATTTAATTATCGTATGACTAAAAAATAAATATAAAATTATTTGATTTCATTAATTTTCCCACTTAAATAAAGTATCGTGCGATTAAGGCCGTGTCGGATTGATTATATGAATCCCCCAATATTAGTTCTTGTTATTTTGTTACATTTATATAATTTTATTAGTAATTACGTATAATTTTGTGTGTGTTTTTTTCATACATATATTATAATAATGAAATATATATATTAAATTATATGTTTCGTACAATCAATCGGATGCTAAGAATTTTTTCTTTTATAACTAATTAGGGATCAGGTTAATGATAGCCTCATTCCCAATTTTAAAAGTTGATAATTTTACGATATGTATTCAGTATTCTCTCGATTTCCAAATTTGGTCCGATATCGATTAGGTTTTTTTTTTTTAAAGTAAAATAGAATATATTAATAAAAGTCTTAGTACATCCAGAAGCGGAGCCAACCACAAACTTAGTAATCATACTCCTACAAGCATGCAGACAAAGACAATTCCCAAAAACTACTTGAAACCATGCGAAACTAACATAATACTAAACCTAGAAGAAAACCCCATGCATAGCAGCAGACCCTTCCATGTTCCTAGAGGCATCGAACGCAAGCTAGTTAATCATCTCTACGATCTCCACTCCGCCATCACCAACTAGAACTTCCTGGCCTTCCTGGACGTCGTTATCCACCATCGGGGCCTGAGCATCCACACCATCCTCCACTGCCGGAGCAAGGTCTGCCTCATGGACAGCCACAAAGCGTTGCTCAGAAGACCCTAGACCCATATCCAAGCTCCACAACTCAAATATTCTGCCAAAGAGTTGAGCAATCACTACCATTACCTTGAAGTTATCCGCACCATAGTCTGCTAAGTATTCGGCGAGAGCGTTTGCATTATCATCGCACAGAGAGGGCTCCAAGTCGAAGTTAGGGTCTGCTTTTCGTTGATTAAGTTGCTGAACAATGAACTCGTGCTCAGGGGGAACACCCTCCAGGAGAGAGTTTCTCCACTCCCAAAACGCTTCAAATTAGTGGTCCGATTCAAGAATAAAATGCTCCCAATCCTCCACAAAAGCGCACTATCGATTAGGTATAAATTGTCTGCTTGATCCCCGTTCGTCAAGTTCGAACGAAATTAAAATCCCCGCAAATATTTGTAATTTTTAAAATTTTAAAATTATTCAATATAAAATAGAATATATTTTAAATTAATTAATTAATTAATAGAGTATGAATTAACATTTAAGTGTCGTATAATTTAAAATAAATACAAAATTATCATTAATAAATCACATCACAATGTAAAATAATAATTTTTTAATAATAATAAAAGTAAATATAAAATTATGTTATTTTTAATAATTTTTAGAATATTTAGCCATAATGTTTTTATTATATATATATATATATATATATATATATAGAGTCATGCTCCAGTGAGAACCAATGTTATTGTGAGATATGAGATCCAATCATAACCACTAATTTTATATCTCATTTTATACCTTATATCAATCTCTCACCATACATTAATTTTTAATATTTAAATATTTTATCATCATTTTCATCCTAATTTCACCACCTGCCTCCTCCCACCACCACTGACCACCATTTCCGGCCACCATCACTTCCGGCGACCACCGGAAAATCACCACCAGCAAACATAAAATCACCACCGTCAAACCAAAAATCATCACCGGACAACTAAAAATCACCACCGGAAAACTGAAAATCACCGCTGGAAAATGAAAATCACCAGATTTTACTGTAAATCATAACAATAATCACTAATTAGCACAACACCACCACCATCACCATCTACAAACCACCACCACCATCTACAGACCCCCCAAATCTGAAAAATCACCATTTACAAAACAAAATCATCACCATCGTCAAACAAAAAATCACCATCGAAAAAAAAATCACCATATCTAGACGATGATTCTAACTACCAGATCCGAACACTAAACTCTGTAACTCAACTCCGACCACCGATGCCATAACAAAAATCACCGAATTGAAAAATTAATCACTCCAATTAAACTACAACCAAAATGCCATCGTTAATCACCACTACCGCCACACTGTTACTATCACCAAACCACCAACAACACCATCTGCAGGTCCTTCATCACCATACCTTACCGTCGACATAATTACAGATCGCGACAACGAACTCAGGAGCTTGGATGCGTGCTTTAAAGATGGACTCAACGACGGGGAACAACGCCGGATCGATGACGACGAGCAGCGAGAGTGAAAGGAGGGCGGCAAAGAAGAAGGGGCAAGAAAGAGAACGATGCGATTTTGTGTATGTTTGTGGCAGAGCTACCGCCATGGTGGTGGTGTTGACAATAAAACGGGAGATGGGGATAGATCGAAGGAGAAGGGGAAGGAGAGAGAACGGCTTTGGAGAACGGAGCCGGTGGCGACGGTGGTGAACGTGGATAAATGATGGGTTGGAAAGAGATGTGATGGGTTGGTCGGGGATAATAGAATGAAAGGGAAGAGATGGGCGAGAGGCAGATAAGGTTTGGAGAAGGGGAAGGAGAGAGAACGGCTTTGGAAAACGGAGCCGGTGGTGACGGTGGTGAACGTGGAGAAATGATGGGCTGGAAAGAGATGTGATGAGTTGGTCGGGGATAATAGAATGAAAGGGAAGAGATGGGTGAGAGGCAGATAAGGTTGTGTGGTGGAGATGAAAGAAATTTTAAAAAATGAATGGCTGGGATTAGATCTCATATCTCACATTATTTGGGGTTCTCATTTGAGCACTTGCCTATATATATATATATATATATATATATATATATATATATATATATATATATATATATATATATATATATATATATATATATAGGCAAGTGCTCAAATGAGAACCCCAACCAATGTGAGACATGAGATCTAATTTCATCCATACATTTTTATTCCTAAATTAAATCACAACCACACATTTAAATTTCTATTTATCCTTCATCTCTTTCATCCACCACTCCACCCACCCCTACCACCACCCATCCACCACCAACACCACCCACCACCACCACACATTAACCGCCCCCATCGTTGCTTCACCTCCAGCAGTCACTTCGCCGGAACACCACCACTATTCTCTCTCTCCTTCTCATTCCTGCCCCCCTCTCTTTCAGCACGTCGTCGTTACCGGTACGGCCTGAGTTTCAGCCATCCCTTCTCCTCACGCCTTCATCTCTCTTCGTTGCTATCGCGATCTTTGTAAAATATGCTCAGATTTGCAAAAGTCGTCGGTGGTGATTTTTTATTGTACAGCAGGTGATTTTCAGTTGGTTCTTGTTGATTTGTATTGATTTTTGGTCAGTTTGACTTTCGCCCGGTGATTATGTGGCGGTGGTTGTGTGTAGATGGCAGTGGTGGTGTGAAGATGGTGGTGGTGGCGGAGGAGACAGGTGTGATGATTAATGGTGGTTGTGGTGGATTTTTGTTTGATTATGGTGATTTTTACTGAGATCTGGTGATTTCTGCATGGATATGGTGATTTTCTGGCGGTGGTTGGTGGTATTAGGCAGTTTGGTGACCGGAGGAGGAGGTGGTGTTGTGGTGGTTTGCTTCTGGTGATTTTGTGTTTGCAGTGGTGATTTTTGACTTCCGGTGGCCGGAGTTGGCGATTGCCGGTGGCCGGAGGTGATGGTCGAAATATGAAGAAGATGAAGGTAGGTGATGAGGATGTAGGTAAATTAATGATTGATGATGGATGTAGATAGGATTTTTGAATGAGTGGTTAGGATTAGATCTCACATCTCACATTAATATTGGTTCTCAATAGAGCATGACTCTATATATATATATATATATATGTATGTATGATAATTGGGAAGGCGGAGAAGAATGAATAAAGTATTATGGAATTAAGGTCAGGGTGGATCGAGTAGATGCATCTCCTAATATTAGTCTTTATTATTTTATTATAATTATATAATTTTATTAATAATTACGTGTAATTACTTGTATCTACATAATTAGTCTTTGTAGCCATATTTTAAGAAATTTGTACGCGTCGAAAATTGTATTGGTTTAATTAACTTATATATGGTTAATGTTTAAAATTTAATTGAATAACGTTGAAGAAAAAATATTATTGGTCTAAATTTATAAGTGGCTTCTAATTGGTTTTAAAATAAATATTTTTTTGATTGGTTTATCTGTGGATCCTGGTTAAAATTTAAATGAAAGAAAGTTGGAAAAGGAATATAATTGTTGTAAAATTTAGAAGTGCCTTCTTTTTTTTTTGATTGGTTAACTGGAGACCCTGGTTGAAATTTAATAGAAGGAAATTTGGAGAATGAAGATTATTGGTCTAAAATTTAGGAGTGGTTTTTGATTGGTCCTAAAACAATTCCTCTTTTTTGATTGGTTAACTGGACTTTAGTTAAAATTTAATAGAAGGAAAGTTGAAGAAAGAATATTATTGGTTTAAAATTTAGGTATGGCCCTGATTGGTCCTAAAATAATTTCTCTTTTCTGATTGGTTAACCGGAGATCCTGGTACACTCAGATATTATAATAAAGGATAGGTAATGCTTAGCACATAAGGGCAGTTCTGTCTTTACATTTTTTAAAAATTATATTAAACTATTTTAACCAAAATATAATTAGATTTAGTTTATACCTAAAATTTATTTATTTCAAGAATTATTTTAAGCCATCTACTTATTTTAAAAGCAAAATTTGATTTTAAAAGCATAATATATACAGATCTCTATAAAGAAAATATAACTCTACATATTTACTTATTTTTGAAAACATGTTAAAAATAAGAAGAATGTAACAAAAGTAGTATAAATATAAACAAAAATCACATTATGTACTTATATATAATAAATTCAAAGAGAATAATTTGATCGCAGGGTCTTATTACTACAATAAGTTTATCATAAGTTTCAAGCTCATAAGTTTCAAAGTTCAAGCTCATAAGTTCCATTTCAAGCTCATAAGTTTTCAAAGTTCCATACAGTCTCTCAAGAGTATAGTCTTTGAATTCTTGAGTGTTTCTGAGAGAGACTGTCATAGGTTTCCATTCTTTATGAAGAGCTCTTAAGAATTTCAAATTTGAATCCTTAACTTGATATACTCTTCGAAAGAGTTTTAGACCATTTAACAGCTTTTGGAATCTGTTAAATATGTCACTCAAACCTTCACCAGCCTTGAAATGGAATGACTCATATTGTTGAATCAGCAACTGCATCTTGTTTTCTCTTACTTGCTCATTTCCTTCACAGATGGTTCTGATGGTATCCCAAACTTCTTTTGCACTTGTGCAGCTAATGACACTATCAATCATTTCTTGATCTAAACCATTAAACAAGAGGTTCATGGTTTTCTTGTCTTTGTGCACTTCCTCAGTATCCTCTTGAGAATACTCATGGATAGGTTTTATCTCTCTGGTGGAAGGACTCAAGCACAATTTACTGAGTATCAGTCAGTTCTGTGACAAAGGATACGACGTAATCTTTCAGAAAGAAGTTTGTTTGATTCAGAACCGGAAGAACAAGGATCTTACACTTCGTGGTGTAAGAAAATCAAGTTTGTTTATAGCCGACATAGATTCAGCAAATAAGGGGGAGGTCAAGTGTTTCTATAGCAAGGCCTCTGCTGATGATAGTTGGTTATGGCATCAGAAGCTCTCACACTTGAACTTTAAGACTATGAACTCTTTAGTCAAAAGAGAACTTGTGAGAGGACTGCCGCAGAAAGAATTCTGTCAAGAAGGACTCTGCGATGCATGTGAAAAAGGGAAGTCAAAGAAAGCATCACACAGGAGCAAAGGCATGACTGACATTGGTTCACCCCTTCAACTGATTCATATGGATCTGTTTGGACCAGTCAACATTCCTTCTATGTCGAGGAAAAGATATGCTCTTGTGATCGTCGATGACTACTCAAAATACACATGGGTATTATTCTTACATACAAAGGATGAAGCAGCACAAGTCATCATTGATCATATCAAAAAGATTGAAAAGGAAGCAGATCTACCAATAAGGGCAATCAGATCAGACAATGGAACAGAATTTCGTAATGCTGTTCTTAATGAATTCTATACTGATAAGGGTATCTCTCGTCAGTATTCAGCTCCAAGGACTCCACAACAAAATGGTGTCGTAGAAAGGAAGAACATGACCTTGATTGAAGCAGCAAGGACAATGATTAGTCAATCAAGACTTCCAATCTATTTCTGGGCTGAAGCTGTGAGTACTGCTTGCTACACTCAAAATCGTACCCTGATTAACAAAGACTTGGATAAGACTCCTTATGAAGTAATGGCCAACAGAAAACCATCACTGAGTTACTTTCATGTGTTTGGTGCAAAATGCTATGTGCTAAAGGAAGAGCATCTGAGAAAGTTTGATGTTAAAGCTGAAGAAGGCATCTTTCTGGGTGATTCTTTGGAGTCTAAGGCCTACAGGGTTTATCTGATCAATGACGACAAGCTGATTGAAAGCATCAATGTAAGATTTGATGATACCAAGCTCCCAAGTCTTCAAAAGGAAAATGAATCTGATTTTCTGGAATTTGAGAATTTAGATGACATCTACATAGGAGAAGATGAACCTGAAGCTGATACTAGGGAACCTAATGCCAATGAAGGAACTGCTGATCCTGAACCATCTGAAGGAAGTATTGGTAACAATACAAATGATCGTCATGATCATAGTGGTCAAAGTGGAGGATCATCAAACAGAATTAGCATCAGCTCAGGGGGAGAAAGTCACATTAGTGGATCTACTAGTCATCACACTCAACACAACTATGATTACGATGAATCATCAAGATTGAATCTGCCAAGACAAAGGGTATGGAGTAGAGACCATCCTGTTGAACAAATCATTGGTGATCCAGACACAGGAGTGCAGACTAGAAGAGCAACTCAAAATGAATGCAACTTTGCTGGATTCTTGTCTCAGACTGAACCAAAGAAAGTTGAAGAGGCTCTAAATGATCCAGATTGGGTATCTGCAATGCAGGAAGAACTCAATCAATTTGAAAGGCAGAAAGTTTGGAAGCTGGTGCCAAGTCCTAAAGGAAAATCTATAATTGGCACCAGATGGGTATTTAGAAACAAGCTGGATGAAGATGGTATTTTTACGAGGAATAAGGCCAGACCGGTAGCAAAGGGTTATTCACAAGAAGAAGGAATTGACTATGATGAAACCTATGCTCCAGTTGCTAGGCTTGAAGCAATCAGGATGTTCTTAGCATTTGCTGCACACTCTAACTTCAAAGTATATCAGATGGATGTGAAAAGTGCATTCCTGAATGGTGATCTAGAAGAGGAAGTCTATGTTGAACAACCCCCTGGGTTTGAAGATAAGGAATTTGAAGACTTCGTGTACTTTCTCTTCAAAGCATTCTATGGCCTAAAGCAAGCCCCTCGAACCTGGTATGACACTCTTTCCAAGTTCCTACTTGAAAATGGTTTCACCAGAGGTATCATCGATAAAACTCTTTTCCATAAAAAGCATAAGGATGATATAATTCTTGTACAAGTATATGTCGATGACATTATATTTGGTTCTACTAATGATCTTTTGTGCGAGAGATTTGCTAAGCTTATGCAGAGCAAGTATGAGATGAGCATGATGGGAGAATTGTCCTTCTTCCTAGGACTTCAAGTTATTCGGAAGCCTGATGGTAATTTATCTGCCAATCTAAATACATCAAGGATCTTCTGAAGAAATATGGAATGGAAGAAGCATCTCCTGCCAAAACCCCTATGCCAACTGCTGTCAAACTTGATCAGGACAAATCTGGTAAGTCAGTTGACATCATGAAGTATCGAGGTATGATTGGCTCTCTCTTGTACTTAACTGCTAGTAGGCCAGATATCATGTTCGCAACTTGTTTATGTGCAAGATTCCAGGCTGATCCTAAAGAGTCTCATCTTATAGCTGTTAAGCGTATTTTTTGGTATCTTAAGGGAACCCCCAATCTAGGGATATGGTACCCTAAAGATACAGGTTTTAATCTGATTGGCTATACAGACTCTGACTTTGCAGGATGTAAGATTGATAGGAAAAGTACTTCAGGAAGCTGTCAGTTTCTTGGACCTTGGTTGGTGTCATGGTATAGCAAGAAGCAACACTCCGTGTCTACGTCTACAGCGGAAGCTGAATACATAGCTACTGGAAGTTGCTGTGCTCAAATCTTGTGGATGAGGAATCAACTACAAGATTATGGACTCATGTTGGATAAAATTCCGTTTCTGTGTGACAACACGAGTGCCATTGCCATTGCCAACAATCCTGTTCAACACACCAGGACAAAGCATATTGATATCAGGTATCATTTCCTTCGCGAGCATGTCATGAATGGAACAGTAGAGTTACACTTCGTACCTACTGATCAACAAATTGCAGACATCTTCACTAAACCACTAGACGAATCCACTTTCTCTAGATTGGTTGGTGAACTTGGGATGTTAAATATGTCCAATTAATTAGACAAGAAATAACTGCAATTTGTTTGTAAGATCACAAGTTTTAAAATGTCCATATTTTCAGGACATGTGAATTTACAAAGAGTATCCAGTACTTTACATATTTATCGGATAATTAGTTATAATTATTTGCCATGATTTATATGATTTGCATGATTTTATGTGATTATGTGATTATGTGTTAAGTGGTAAATACTTAGAAATTAATTTTCTTGAATTAATTAAGTGCTTATATTCAATTAATGAATATGAGTATTTATTTGATTCATATTTTAATTATATTTGATTAATGGATTTGAAGCAATTCAAATTATTTTAAGTTATCCATTAATTAAATTTTAATTAAAATACTTGAAGCATAATTTATTAAATACTTGTTGACTGAATTTTTAATTTAGTTAAACTTTATTTGATTTAATTGTGTTATTTCTTTATCAATTTGTTAGATTATTTTGAATTTAATCAAAATACGTTTAACAAAATTGATATGAGAGTGATTTGAAAGAGAATTCTCCAAATTCTCTAAGTAAAGGACGTAGTTGCGCCTATACAGTCATATGTATAGGGGGCATAATCATCTTTTCATTTGTCGCGCCTCACTCATTCATCTGTGTTCAATGGAGGGGCACTTTGGTAATTACCAAAGTTGCGCCACCCTCCACTATACACACAGTGTCTCGACTTGGTTTTTCTAAGTCATTTACGAAGTTGCGCCTCTATACAGCCATATGTATAGAGGGCAATTTCGTAAATAACCAACCTGCGTCTTGGATTGTTACTGTATATGTATATGTGTTTGTTACTTCTTTTCTTTTCAAATTTATCAGTCATATACACACACATTCGAGCGATACACACACTGCTTCAAGAACTCTCGAACTCGCCTTTTATTAATCGAGAAAAACACAACCAAAACCTTGCCCATTTTCTGTTCTGAGACTAGTTTTGGAATCCTTGAGTCGAAAGCTTCCTATTCATACCAGAATATTAACGATCCGTCGTTATTTTTCGAGAGGGTTTTTCGTGACTTTCGAACTTCTAGGCTAGTTTTGAACGAGATTTTTGTGTCGAAAATTTGCAAGACCGATACCTTAATTCTTAGAATTTTGAGAGGAACAACATACTTGAATTTCATCGAAATCCGAAATTCTTGAATTTAGGGTTTTTACGGAGCGTATTTAACTAATTATTTTCGTAACATAAGTGGTTATTTGTCCATTTTTATTCGTGAAACGAAATTTATAATCATTTTCAATTTTAATTAAAAATGGCTGCAAATTTTGATATTCCGAAGACAAATTTCACAATTGTTGAAAATAATAATTTAATTCCGCAAGCAAATTATCGACGCTGGGTTCGATATATGTCTGAGTTTTCTTTTGCAAGATTTGCTATGACAGAATCTGTAATGCTTAACAAATCTCTTCTTCGAGATTTCTTGTCTTCTGTTTCTGTTGTGAATGTAGGACAGGTACTTGGTCTTACATGTATTATTCAGGGACGTACGATATCTATTACTGAGAACACCCTGAATACTGCTCTACAACTACCAACAGAGGACTTTGAAGCAGTTTTTGACAGAGCTGAAAGGACCAACTTTTTCTATGCCATTCATTGTCAGAGGGAGCCAGATGGTGAACTTCCATCAAACCTGTATGTCAAGCACCTGCCTAAGGAATGAAATTTCTTCTTTAATTCCATCTCCCATGTGTTTGCACCCAAGACTGGTGGATTCCATGGAATTACATCTTTCAATCAGGAAATTGGAATAGCTATTGCTCAGAATACAAGGATCAATTTGGGACATCTGATTATGGGAGCATTTCAAGATTCTTTGAGGAAAGCTAGAAATATGCTACTATATCCTCGATTCTTCCAGATTGTGTTGAATCAGTTGCTGACCCCTGCTGAGCGTGCTGTCTATCCAAATATAGACAACATCATTTCTTGCTTCATGACAACAAGAGTGATTTCAATGCTGGAGAATCATCAGAACTACACTAATAATGAGCAAGTAGTGATCCCTGAGGCCATGCAAGCATTTCTAAATCAGAACGTGCCTCCACCACCTGTTCAACCTGTTGCTGATCCAGTGGTTGCTGAAGAGGTTCCTTTCCAGCAACCTGAGCCAGAACCTGAGTCAATTATTCAAGCAGATATTCCCGAGGCTCAGAATGTTCAAGTTGAGGAAGAGAAAGTGATAGTGGAGGATGCTGCTGAAGATTCCTCTGAACATGAAGTTCCATCTGACGAAGGAGAGGATTCTTTGCAGGACAATACCACTGATTTTGACGATGAAGTGGATGTTCCTATCCAATCCACTGAAGCTGAAACCAATGACAATGTAATGCTGGATATTGATGAGCTCTTCACTAATACCTACAATCCAGTACTTCAATCAGGTATACCTACTTCTGATCCTGATAATTTGTCATTCAGTGCACCTGAAGATTGGGTTCAGAACTTGCTGGATCTCAATCCTCTATCTCCACCTCTTGCACGAGCCAGTGAATTTAAAATCCCACAAATTCAAAACCCAAGCACCTATACACAAACCATTGTTGCAGAAACATCTCAACCCCCTAGCCAACCATTTGATATTTCTGAGCGCGAGGGAAAAAGTGCCTTAAGTGCACCACACAAGGAGACTGTTTCTGATTCTGCAGCTCTGTCTCCTAGTCAAGAAAGGAGAATAGAACCTGAGGCATCTGCAGACATGTCTATTTGTTCACCACATCAACCACATAATATTTCAATGCACAGTGAGGTTGCACACACAATTGAAGAATTGACGGTTGCTAACACTTTGTCGTCCATGTCAGGGATAGACACTGTTGTTTCTGATCCTATTCAGGGTCAGCCGCCTTCACAGGCTTTTGGGGGAAACTTGGGTGATTTGCCACAATCTCCACCCTCGTCTACCCCCTGGGAGGAACATTCCCAGATCCCTTAAGGGACTCTTCACCTCTCGAAGGTGAACGACAATCTGTTTCTGAGCCCTTCATATCAGGAAGTGTGCCGGTTACAGAGGACTTGTCACAAAGTCTGTCGCCGTCAAATGCAGTTGTGGGAAACCAGGGTGCTTCGCCAATTCAAGGATCACATCCTTCGAGCCCTGTGTCTACCCACCCTCAGATTCTAACTCAGGATCCAGTTAAGGACTCACTACCTTCGAGTAGTTGGCAACTTGTTTCCTATGAATCAGATTTATCTGACGAGGAAACTGAGGACGAGGGCTCACGAACCCTCATTGCACCTTCTGTGACCTCTCTAGAAGAGGCTAAAAAGATTTCTTCTGCAGGTAGATCCCATATAGATGCTGGAACAACTTTGAGTGAGAGGGAAACACCAACAGAACATATCATACAGAATCCCTCAAACCCACTGAGTGTTCAATCTATGAGCGTAACGAGAGAAACACCTACAGAACGATCTAGTGAGAACCCCACAGCTAAACCTACAATTGAATCAACTATTCCAACTGTATCTGTGACAGAATTTGAAGCTCTGAAATTCAAAGTTCAACATGTAGAAGCTGAAAATCTTGTTCTACGGGAGGAGTTAGTGGAAATAAAGTCTACAATGGAGCAAAGGTTGGCTGCACTCGAGGCTAATCTACTGGCATCTCAACTTTCAAAAGAGGATTACTCAACTGAGGGGGAGAGAGCAGCAGAAAAAGCACGAGGAAAACGGGTGATCACTGGAGTATCAGAAGAGCTGATTGACTCTGCTCTTAGAAGTCAATCAAGCTATGATCATGATGAATACATCCCTGAGTTTGCTGACACTGACAGGGTGATTAGGATGGTTGGTGCTGATGATGATCTTGAGGAAGGAGAAATCCCTCAGAATGAAGTCTTTGCTGATGAACTTGCATATCACAATGACATTTTCCCTCCTGAAGAGTATGAAATTGCAAATCCTCAGGACATTGCTGAAGTTTCCAAAGAACATGCAGAACAAAAGAGAGCAAGGGAAAAGTTATAAAACCAGAGACGGATTCGAAGGGAAAGAAGGATTGCCAACTTGCATAAGAATGGAGAAGAATGGGATGCTGCCAGGGCTGTGTTTGACTTTCCAGAGGTCTATCAAGAAAATGATGATGCAGAAGTGAAAGATATCTTTGATTCCTTCAGGAATAACTACAAGGATCTACATGACTATCATGAGGTATTGAATGATATCATATCTACTGTATCTATTGCTGTTCTTCCTAGGAGAGGATGGATGGTAAACATATCATTTGAGCTACAGAGAGAAAGCCATGGACTCAAGCATGTGTCAAGTCAGTTTCTCAGAGATCTTTCTCTAACTGAACTGTTTGTGGTAAGAAACAAGATCATCTCAACCGGCAGGAAGCACAATGAGGTATTCAGGGATATGGTGGAAGAATGGATCACTGACATTGGAATTGAAATTCATGACAAGCCTTCAGTTATCAAGTATTTCAAGGGTGGTATGATTCAGAGTATTGGACTCACTGATGAAGCATTATCAACTTACTCTCCTCGAATACTGAAATATCTGGAAGCTCAAGTGAGAGAGAAGTGCTCTAGGACCAGCAAGGGAAGACTAACTGTTGAATTGTTATATGTTTATCGTCTGAACTTTGCTGCTATTAGAGACTTGGACTTATCTGCAATCAATCGTCAGCAACCATATCCACTGCCTCCACGCAATCCTGAAGTTCCTGAAAATCCAAATGAACCTGTTGTCACTTACAATCCAACCTCCATTATATTCAAGAAGAAGAAAGATTCTGAGGCTGCAGTTGGTGCTGTCAAGTGGTCTGTGGTCAAAGAAGATAAGTGTGTGCTCAAGAAACTGATTGATTTTCTGGAGATTAGGAAAGCTGTAGAGACTGTTCACAACACTTCAAGGGTTCGTGCTCATCCATCAAGGGTCATCATGAAAATTGAAGGAATGGAGCTTAATATCAGTTTCAAGAAGTTGAAGAAAATGGTCCATCTACAGACTTTAGAGAAGATGAAGAAGAATCTGGAGCAACCACCACCTGAGAATACATTGGAGCAAGTGGAACAGAGTACTATAACGGCCAGGATTGAAGAAATTGAAAACAAGCTCATTCAGAAGAGAGAGAAAGATGTTGCACAGAGAAGAGCTGAGCAGAATCTGATCAATGCAAGAGCCAAGAAATCAAGGAAAGATTAGTTCAGGCTAGAGGAACAATGGCTACTTGTATTTACTTTTGATTTCTGAAAATTATAAGATATAATCCAGACTGTACTTAGTATTATTTCCTGTTTTAAATTAGTGTGCTTTTTCATTGTGTCAGTTGAGTTATCCTCTTAAAGGATTTGCTTGTCGAACTCTAACAATCAAATAGGGGGAGATTCCGTCCACTGGAAGAAGTTCATTAATATGTTCAAGCCTCAGTGATGAATAAAGCTCAATCAGTTTCTACTATCAAGATTCCCTGAAGACCAAGTATCAAAGACCAGAAGATTCCAGTATATCAATTTTGATTATTTATAATCAAATTTATCGAAGCAACATCTAACCCGGAATGACTCATCAAGTATATTATCAAGCAAAAGAATTCAAGGAATTATTTCAGTTCGAGTCGTTCGTGAACCAGACCAGTGCACAGGACGTCAGGACGTACGAAATTATTCAGTGGATTCGATCAACAAATTAATTGATCAAGTCAATCGAGCTATTCCAGGAAGTATCTTCAGAGAATTGTAATTTATATATATTTATATATATGTGTGTGTTAATAAATTAATAATTACTTGATCAATTAAGTCAGGTAATTGTTAAATTAATTAACAACACATATACATATACATATAGCTTAAGTTCTGAAGAATTGTCTAAGTCAAGACAATAAACTTGCACTGTGTGGAGCGAGTTTTGACTAAAAGTCAAAACTCAAATGGTAACTTAGAATTATTTCTAAGTCATGAAAATTGCTACACTGTGTAACCTTGGCGCAAGGTTTGACCAACCAAGAAGCGCAAGGTTTGACCTTCTAACAGGCGCAAGTGTTGACTGAAGTCAAAAGGATCAACTACTTAGAAATTCTCTAAGTCATGCACATACAGCATCAGTGAAAGCGCAACTTCACTTGGAGCGCAAACTTTGACCAAGTCAAAGGTTGCGACTCCAAGCCATTCACTCAGTGGTGCACCTTGTTTCCTAACTTAGAATATTTTCTAAGTTGTACATACCCTGTGATGCACTACTGAGGCGCAACAATTGACCTGACGCCATGTTTGACTCCCAGAGGCGCAATATATATATTGTTAGATATAATTGATGATTACTAATGTTCTTAAAGTTTGTTTTAGAACAGAAGTGATCAGAGTTTAAGCTGGGAGCTGATCAGAGTTTGATGAAGCTGATCAGAGTTTAGTAAAGTCTGACCAGAGTTTGATAAAGTCTGATCAGAGTTTACATAGTCAAGACTCGTCAGAGTTTACACGTGGAAAGAGCTCAGAAGCGGATATACTTCAAGGAAGGATAGAAGCTGAGGAGTGATTTGCTGACTATGGAAACTAAACAGAAAACTGGAGCAATCTTTGATTGATAGAATACATAGCTGATTTATAGGATATCAAATCAGAGATTGATTTTGTAACTGTGTCTATATAAACACAGATTAGGGTTACTCTATATGAGTTGAGTTATCGAGTACATTGTTAAGAACCCTAGCAGCTCTTAGTGATACATTATAAGTCACTGAGAGAGTTTTTGTAACCATTAAAGCTTTGTGAATAAGAGTTTATTGTTTTCAATCTCTTATATTGTCATACTGTGCTACAGATTGTGATCACTATATCATTTTATATAGTGAGTTTATAGGACCTAACAAGTGGTATCAGAGCCAGCTCTGTTAAGATTACTACAGTGAGATCTTAATCACAATCATGTCTGAAAAATCACAAGCTTCATCCTTTAGAGTTCCAATCCTTAAGGCATCTGAATATCCAGTCTGGAAAGAGAGAATGATCATATTCTTAGACTCTGTTGATCCAGAATACCTTGACAGGATCTATGATGGACCACATATGCCCACCAAGCTCTCTGTTGGGCTTGCAGATGAACCTCAGAAGATGGTTCCAAAAGAAAAGAAAGATTATACCCCTGAGGACATCTTGTCAATTGGTAAAGACTCTAAGGTGAAACACCTTCTGCACAGTGCCCTTGATAATGCAATGTCTAATAGGGTGATTGGGTGCAAAACTGCTAAACAAATCTGGGATGCTCTGGAAACCAGATGTCAAGGAACTCACGCCATCAAGAAGAACAGAAAAACCATCCTTACACAGGAGTATGAGCACTTTGACTCAAAATCTGGTGAGTCCTTGACAGATCTGTATGACAGATTTGTCAAACTGTTGAATGACTTATCTCTGGTGAATAAGGAATATGATCTTGAAGATTCAAACCTCAAATTCCTTCTGGCTCTTCCTGAAAAGTGGGATTTGAAAGTCACCACAATAAGAGATAATCTTGATCTTGGAGAAATGTCTCTTGATGATGTTTTTGGAAGACTGAAGACCCATGAACTTGAGATGGAGCAAAGAAGCAAACGTCATGGAGGCAAATCAAAGTCTATTGCTCTGAAAGTTCAAGAGGAAGCTGCTAAGAGCAAAGGAAAAGCTCATGTCACAAAATCTGACATTGAGTCATCAAACTCTGATGACTCAAACTCTGATGTCTCAGACTCTGATGACAGTGATGGTGAGATGATGCAGTTAGCAGCATTGATGGTGAAAAGCTTCAAGAAGTTGGCTTACAAAAAGTTCAACAAAGGCAAAAGTTTTTCAAGGAAAGACAGAAACTCTGACAGAGTTTATGATAAGAAGAACTTCAAGAAGAATGAGGGCAAGGAAGGGAAAGCTGGAAAGGCTGACAAGTATACCTGTTTCAACTGTGGTGAAAAGGGTCACTTTGCATCTGAATGCAAGAAAGCCAAGAAGGAAAAAGAAAAAGCCTTTATCACCAAGAAAGGAAACTGGACAGATACATCTGATTCAGAGGAAGAAGTCAATTATGCTCTGATGGCAAACACTGACAACAACTCTGAATCTACTACAAAGGTACCTCATTCTACTCTTGCCTTTGATACTGAAGATATAACTGAGTTAAGATTGTTTCTTAAAACTTTGCATATCAGCTTTAGAGATCAGACTTTAGAAAATGAAAGATTAAAATCTGAAACTCTAAGTGTGAAGAAAAGGAATGATTATCTAGAAAAAGAATTAGTTCAAATGTTGGAAGTTCAGAAAGAAAGAGATGATGCTGTCATTATCAAAGATGAATTATTAAAGAGGTATGCATCTCTTCAATCAGAACTTGCTAAGGAAAGGGAGATCATTAAGACATGGACTAATTCAGGCAAAACTACTCAGGATATCTTAGGTAGTGGAAACTGGAAGAAGGGACTAGGTTACACTGATAACTCAGAAGCCGAGTCATCAAAAACAGAGTTTGTTAAAACTCAAAAACCTAAGGTTAAACCTGTTAAATTTGTTGCTGAATCCTCTAAGTCTAAACAGAATAGACCAAAATCAGAGATTAACAACAATTTAAAATCTGATAAGCCCAAACAGGTTAACATAGGACTGATGACTCAGAAACAGCTTAATCATAAGCTTAAAGAGGTAAAGTCTGATGACAAAAACAGGGAGCCTAGGAAAAATAGAAATGGCAAGATTGGAATAGACAAGAGTAATAACTACATGCCTATTCCAAATGCACCTAGGAAGACATGCCATAACTGTGGGAATACTAATCATCTTGCTAATTTTTGCAGGAAGAACAAGGACATTAACTCTTTACCTACAAAGTCTGGAGTTAGAAAAAGTAGTATTAGATATAAACCACAAGATCCATGTTTTCATTGTGGTAGTTTATGGCATTCTATTTATACTTGCAAAGAATATCATAGTTTGTATTATGATTATTATCAATTGAAACCTTCTTTAAAGGTTAATAAAAACTCTGCAAGTACAAACTCTGTTTCCAGTACAAACTCTGTTGCAAAGTCTGTTAGCTCAAACTCTGATAATAATCATTATTCCGCTGCAAAAGCTAACAAACTTAATAAGGCCAAGGGATCCAAGCAAGTCTGGGTCCTTAAAACTAACAATTAGTGGTCTTTGTGATTGCAGGGCAACAGGAAGAATATTCTAGTCTTGGACAGTGGATGTTCAGGACACATGACTGGAAATAAGTCCCTGCTGTCAGAGTTTGTGGAGAAGGCTGGCCCAAGTGTTTCTTATGGAGATGGCAACATAGGAAGGACTCTGGGATATGGCAACATCAATCTTGGAAATGTCATCATATCAAATGTAGCTCTTGTTCAAGGGCTAAAACACAATTTACTCTCTGTCAGTCAAATCTGTGACAGAGGATATCATGTTGATTTCTATGAAGAACACAGTGAGATAGTAAGCAAGTCAACAGGCAAAGTGGCAGTGATAGCTCACAGACATGGGAATATTTATAAAATCCACTTGCCTACAAACTCTGAAGGAAAAGCAATCTGCCTGTCTACAAGAATCTCTGCAGAAGAAAGTTGGAAGTGGCACAAGAAACTCTCACATCTCAATTTCAACTCTATAAATGAGCTTATAAAGAAAAAGCTTGTGAGAGGACTCCCTGAATCACTACTCACATCTGTTGGATTATGTGATTCATGTCAAAAGGCCAAGCAGAGAAAGACATCTTTCAAGAGTAAGACTGAATTCTCAATAAAGAAACCATATTATCTTCTACATGTTGATCTATTTGGACCAGTTAATGTACCATCCATTGCAAGGAAGAAATATGCTCTTGTTATTGTTGATGAGTATACCAGATACACTTGGGTATATTTTCTTCACACTAAAGCTGAAACAGCCTTGCATCTGATGGATCATGTGAAGCAACTGGATCATGGATCTGAAGACAAAGTGAAGATCATTAAAAGTGATAATGGAACTGAGTTCAGAAATTCAACAATGGAAGAGTTCTGCAAAGAAAGAGGTGCAGTGCAACAATTCTCTGCACCTGGTACACCACAGCAAAATGGTGTAGTTGAAAGGAAAAACAGGACTCTTATAGAAGCTGCCAGAACTATGCTTGATGAGGCTAAATTACCTACTTATTTCTGGGCAGAAGCTGTTCAAACAGCTTGTTTCACTCAAAATGCAACCTTGATTAATAAGCATGGCAAGACCCCATATGAGATGGTGAAGAAAAAGAAGCCAAATCTGAAGTACTTTCATATATTTGGATGCAAATGCTTTGTATTGAAGACTCATCCAGAACAGCTTACCAAGTTTGATTTAAAAGCTGATGAAGGCATTTTTGTAGGTTATCCTCTGATAACAAAGGCCTTCAGAGTCTACAATCTCAGAACCAAGGTGATCATGGAATCCATACATGTGTCATTTGATGACAAGAAAATTATTGGCTTAGCAGACATGGATGATCATGAAAGATTGCATTTTGAAAATGAAGAAATATTCTCTGATTCGACAAACTCTGATGAACAGTCAAACTCTGACTGTGAACAAAATACAGCAAACTCTGGTGAAAATTTACAAGTTCATGATAATGAAGCACTTGCTGAGGGGGAGCACCAGAATGTTTCAAACTCTAACCAAGACTCATCAGAGAATGCTGACTCAAACTCATCAGAGAATACTGATTCAAACTCTGATAGCACAAATTTAGGGGGAGCTACAGAGAATAATCAACAGAATCAAGAGAGCATGGATCAAGGGGGAGGATCCAATGATGAAAGTAGCCAACTTCCACATGCTAGGAAGTGGACAAAATCTCACACACCTGATTTAATAATTGGAAATCCAGAAGCAGGTGTGCAAACAAGGACAGCCACAGCAAATGAGTGTTTACATCATTGCTTTCTGTCACAAACAGAACCTAAGAAAGTGGAGGAAGCTCTTCAAGATGCTGACTGGATTCAAGCAATGCAAGAAGAGCTAAATGAGTTTGAGAGAAACAAAGTATGGACCCTAGTACCAAGACCTAAAGATAGATCCATAGTTGGTACAAAATGGGTTTTCAGAAACAAAACTGACAGTGAGGGTGTCATTACAAGGAATAAAGCAAGGCTTGTGGCAAAAGGGTATTCACAACAGGAAGGTATTGATTATGATGAGACATTTGCTCCAGTTGCAAGATTGGAGGCAATTAGAATCTTTCTGGCCTATGCTGCTCACAAGAAATTCAAGGTATTTCAGATGGATGTCAAAAGTGCTTTTCTAAATGGGAAACTGGATGAGGAGGTATATGTTGAACAACCTCCAGGCTTTGTGGATCCAAAGCATCCAGACTATGTCTATAGATTGGACAAGGCACTTTATGGACTAAAGCAGGCTCCAAGGGCATGGTATGAAACTCTGGCTCAATTCCTTCTTGAAAATGGATTTACTAGAGGTACCATAGATAAAACCCTGTTTTATTTGAATCATGGTAATGATCTGCTCTTAGTTCAAATCTATGTTGATGACATTATTTTTGGCTCCACTAATGCTAAACTCTGTCAAAGATTTGCCAAGCTCATGCAGTCTAGGTACCAAATGAGCATGATGGGGGAACTCAGTTATTTTCTGGGTTTACAAGTTAAACAGACTGAAGATGGGATTTTTATAAATCAAGCCAAGTATACCAGAAATCTTTTGAAGAAATTTGGTATGCAAGACAGTTCAGCTGCAACTACTCCTATGGCAACAGCAACCAAACTAGACAAAGATACTGGTGCATCAGTGGATATCACAAACTATAGAGGAATGATTGGATCTTTGCTTTATCTGACTGCAAGTAGACCAGACATCATGTATGCCACATGTCTATGTGCAAGATTTCAGGCAGACCCAAGAGAGCCTCATCTGATTGCAGTGAAGAGAATATTCAGATATCTCAAGGGAACCACATCATTGGGATTATGGTATCCTAGAGAATCAGATTTTAGTCTAATTGGATACTCTGATGCAGATTTTGCAGGTTGCAAAATTGACAGGAAAAGCACCAGTGGGAGCTGTCAATTTCTAGGTGGAAGACTTGTTTCTTGGTATAGCAAGAAGCAAAAGTCCATTTCAACATCAACAGCAGAGTCAGAGTATATAGCTGCAGGCAGCTGCTGTGCTCAAATTCTTTGGATGAAGAATCAATTGTTGGACTATGGGTTATCCTTTTCTAAAATTCCTATTTATTGTGATAACCAAAGTGCTATTGCTATGACATTTGTGACGACTCGGAAATTTCTATAATTATTTATTAATTTGTTATTAATTTTCTAAAAGATAAGGAATAAAATTTTATATTTTATTCCAATTTGTTGGAGTTTCAAAAACAATTTTTGTGAGCTTCTGGAAGTATGTGATTATTTAATTTAATTGTGGTACATGTTGAATGTGCAGTTTTAATTAATTATTTCCTATCCGAACGGATAGTTTAGAAATTGGATTTATTATATTCTTTTGAGAAATCAAAATATTCTTTTAGATTTCAAAATCAATATTTATTATTATTTGAGCCGGAAAGTTTTATCTGATTTAAATTATCAAAATAATTAGATTGGTGTTTTATATTTTTGTCGGATTTAAAATATTTGAAAGTGTGCAAATGATTATTTTAATTATTTGCAATTAAAAATGAATTTGAGCTTTGATTTTGAAAATGGATGGAAGCTTTTAAAATATTCTTTTTGTAAATATTGTGTATTCGTGATATTTAGAGATTTTAGAAAAATTTATTTTTAAATTTTGGAGATAATTTTAAGCCCCTAAATTTATATTATTGTCAAAATAGCTTGTGTTTTAAAAAGCGGGGTTTGTTTTGTTTTAATTATAAATAGTTTTTGTTTTGTTAAAACAAAACCCACGATCATATATATTCAGTCGGCTGCAATTGGGAAAGAAGCAGAGGGGAATTAGGGTTTGGGGAATTGGGGATCCAAAGCAACCAGCGTTCTTTCCTTTAAATCCAATCGATTAAAGCATCATCTCCAGGTGAGAATCATGCTTATATTATATCTATAGTTGTATGCGTGCGATTGTATGTTGATTGAGTTGTGGTAGTTCGAAACCGAAGGTTGGGGAGGCGGCAGCTTTGCCGCTGTTCGGAGATGATCTGGAGTCGAGGAGAGGCAAGACAGGGGTTGGGGTGTTGCACAGGTGGCGACGAGGCCACGTTTTGTGGCCAGGGCATGGCTGTGCGGCGGCAGCAGCCGGGTTAGTGGATGAAGGGGGCTGCTCGGTGGTGTGAGGGTTACATCGATGGGATAAAGGTGGTTATGAGTTTGTATATGAGGGAGAGATGATGGTGGCTTTCATACTGGTGGCTGTGTTTTTGGTCGAAAGAAGGCTGGTTGGGTGTCGCCGGGGAAGGATCGAAATGGTGGGTTGTTGCTGGTGGGTATGGTGGATTTGTATGGTGGCTGGATGGATAGCTGCAGGGCCAGCAGTGCCGCGTTGGCCAGAGGTACATCGCGGGATTATATAGGAGCTGCAGGGCAGTATCGTGAGAAGGGGGAGTTTTGTGGTGGTTGTTAACGGAGCCGGCAGTCACGCAGGCAAAGGTGAAGAGATTGTGGTGAAGGTGAGTAGGTTACTTTCGTAACAGAGGTTGTTGTGGGGATTGTTGTCGTGGTGGCGGGTTCATGTAAGAGGGCAGCGGTGATTTTGCCATCGATTGTTGCAGGGAGGAATGAAGGGAGAAGGGGAGTTGGCGATAGGAGTTGTTGCAGGGATACGTGACGGCTGTTGGTAAGGGAGGGATAGTCCAGGGTGAGGGTAAATTGAATTAAAGGGGTTAAAGGCTGATGCTTACATGATATAGTTGTTTATGGAGTTGGTTGTGAATGTAATTGAGTTGTGGTGCATAAGGTTAAGGGGAAGATGTTTAGGCTGTACTAAAGTTTGGTGTTTAGGAGTTTGGTCGGCGGTGGTTATTTTCATTGTTGGGGTTGGGTTATTACATCCGTAGAGAAGAAAAGCAGAGGGGATGAATTGTAGTAGAGGGATTGAATGAAATAGATTACAGTCATGGTACAGATCGGGAAGGTCGTTGCTAATCGCGAGTTCTTTAGATTGCATCTTATCTAAAACCTGGAGTTGTTATCGGTAGATAATAGTTGTTATATAATTAGTCGGATTTAATTATACGCATTGTTCTAAGGATCCTGCATCTAGAAATTAAATTCAAATATTTGAATACTAAATTGTGATTGGAAGTGCAAATGACATGTGTTTATTGTCGGGACTTTATTTCCGTATTTTAATTGTTTGTGACGATTATTAGATTTTATATAAACTCCGGAAACTGCTATTTAAATTCCAAAATCTATTTTTTTTTCTGGATGACATTTAATTATAATATTGTCATTATTGTTTAATTTTTTTGATCTGATTATTATTTGAGACGCATGCTTTCATGATCTGACATTTGGACGAGTGGTGTGTATTATTTTGGACAGAGAGTATGGTGTTGTTGAGTTTTGATAATTGCTCCATTTTAAAATGCACACTGTCCAAATTTATATTATTTATTATTTTATTTGATTATTTTAAGTTGTTTCGAGATATGTTTGAATTACAATTGGATTGTAATTCCGAAAGACTTGATTTATATTTGGATGTGGATTATATCCAAGAATGTATTATTTATGTGTTAGTTGATTGTATATAATCAGATATGAGATTGTATACAAGTATCACTGGATTATATATTAATATAATTATTAAAGCATATAAATTATATATTATGTGCTGACGTGACTACTTGCTTTATTGTTTGGCACTACATCTATATATTATTTGTATATACTGTGTGTATATATTACGAAGGGTAGTGATATAATTTTGATCTGCAAGTTAGACGATGCTCTGGATTATTCTTCAACTGAAGTATTGGTTGCTATCATATATAGTTATCGAGACGCGTGCATTCAATGACTTTCAGAAGCAAGCCAATAGTGATGCAAATCAAGTCCGAAATAGTTTGATAAGGCGATATTGTGCCGTAAGATAGTCCAGTAGATTATAGTGATTACAGAGATTAGCAATTGAAGCCAGTCTAGGAATCTCGAGTAGCGTGACTAGGTTGTCACGAGTATTTCTGTCAGAGGCAAGTATTCCTACTCTTCTCTTTTATTTAAAGAGCAAGTATTTCAATTTCTTTTGATAATGCAAGTATTTCTAATTTTCTCTTATTTATTAAGAGCAAGTATTTCTATTCTTCTCTTATTTATTAAGAGCAAGTGATTTTATTCCACAACCTTTAATTATTGCCAATGCAATTATTATATTCTGGACTTCAATTCATAGAATATCATATGCTTGGAATTTAACTGTTGTTCGATATTCCATACACCATACAGATACTCAAATAATGATTGAATTCAATACATTCCAATGATTGAATTCACTACATTCTAGTAATCATTCTACTAGAATTCTCGAATTACTTCTAAGATAGATAGTGGAAAACTATGCTATCCAGATATACTCCAAACAGTACCGAGTTGAAATTCATAATTAGCAAATAACTAACTATTCTAGTTATGTTGCCATCAGTTGATATGATTACTCCGGACCATGTGAAATGGCGAGTTTGTTGATCGAGAGAGTTGAGTGATTCAACTCCCTAAGAAAAATAAAACATTTTTTTTTCGTAAGAGGCCGGGACGGCGGTCCAGTGAAGGGCTATTTGGGTATTATTGAAATATGATAATACTTTGCTGCCAAAGGCCAATGTGTTGCCTTATATTTGGTACCTGTGAATTAGGACATGCTTCTACGAAGTGTGATCCCGTACTATTACACGTGCTGATCAGCTGTGATAGTACACCCGTCAGTGGAAGTTTCAATCAAAATTTATGATTTGATTACTTAAGCTAATATTGGTTTTGTTTTCCATTGGATACTATTGTTTCTTATCTCTTTACTTCCAGAAGGATAGCACTTATTAATGCTTTACATTTAAGCATTTTATATATATATTGTTGAGCCTTCTAGTTGCTCATTCTTACTTTGTTGTTGCTGTGCTAATCTTTGAGTTACAACTGTTATAATTTACTTCAAAAGTTTGCTCTATTTCAAATACTCTGATTTAATTCAAAAGAATTTATATCTCGTGGCTCTGCCTTTCATATTATCTTGCTGAGCATTTTCGCTCACTCTTGCTATTATTTCTAACCCTTTCAGCTAGGGATTAAGATGGTCACCTGTATAAGCTGCGCGTAAGATTGATGCTAGGCGAGACTGCCAGGGAGATGTGTCTATAAGACCAGTTATAGTTAGAATTGTTCAAGTTCAGTTCAGTTGTAAATAGATTTATTTATTTGGTTATCAGTTGCTCTTCTTATCGAGGTTTAACTGATAATGGAGTTTAAGTTGTAATAAGATTTAAAGTTTTAGTTTCTGATTTCAGTGCTGTAACCTATTAGCGATCCTGTTTTTAGGGGGTCAAAGTGATTTTTTTTTTAATAATCTCTTTTAAAAATTCCAGATTTTCAAATATCTGTTTTATCGTCTTCCGCAAATACAGGTTTTTAAATGATTTTCTTTTAGTGGCACCAAATCCAGACCCCCGGATTTGAGGGATGTCACAGTTGGTATCAGAGCTGTAGGTTATAAGTTATTGAAATCAGAATATAGGTGGTTCTAACAGGTTTATAAAGAGATGTGTTTAGGGTTTAGTCGAACCTCACATAGAGGTAAGTTAAGACTATTGGATGTAGTCTATGTTGATAGAATTGAGATTGCGCTAGAGTATTGATTTATGTAATCATTTAGTATATCCTAGTTTTCTATTGCTAAAACAAGTGAGTTTGGATCTCAGGAGAAAGATGATAGCACACCTTTAATTTCTAATTTCAGAGCTTGAGGTTTACTTTCGGAGTAACCAGTACTAGCCAGATTCGTGGATTAACCTATCTAACCTAGAATGTTCTTTGTCATGTCTACCAATTCTTGAGTATTGGGTAGAAGGTGATCTATTATTTCTTATAGAAATACATATGGAATGAGTGAGACATTGTTGAGCTAGAGTGGGACTCCATATGTGTAGTCCTTGGAGTTGTTTATGTAGAGTTCGTGAGAGACTACTCGAGATAGTGCTATGAGTAGGTTAGAACATCAACGCTCTATAATGATGCTCGTATAAAGATGGATATGACTTTTGACCATACCAAGCTGGAGAGGACTTCCTACAAACATGGATATCAGTGACGGAATCTTTTGAGTCAAATACGAATCAACCAGAATATATATCAGTGATCACTACGAGCACGAAGAAGAATCGTTAGAATCGAAACGAGCCATCAGAAGAATCAATCAAGAAGACAGCTTTGAGAATCTTGGCAATACCTTCCTCATTATTGATTATTTTGATTATTTTCCCAATCAGTGATTTGTTTTAACATCTTTTTTTATAAAGTTTTCGTTGAAATGCATATATTCTCTTTCTCGAGTTATAGGAGGATGCATGAATTCACTGTATGCTTTCTGACTATTCTTTTCATCAAAATTAGCCCCTTTGGAATATATCTGGTTTTGATCCAAGGTATACATTAGAGATTGATTCATCTTGATCCCTCGAAAGACAATGATTATTTACTTGATTTTGAATCACTTTCACATTTTTCTTCTAACTGAGATGAACAACCCTATTTATAGGGGACACAAGGACTATCTGTCTGTGTGATAGAAGTTTGATGGGACGCCATCACTTGTGTGTTGTGCATTACAAGAAGGCTAATTACCTTTAGTAGTATCTTTATAGATACGCAACATTAAGTTCTCTGGATCATTATTGATCACTCAGTAACTCTTTATTTCAATTCAACTTTGTCTTGAAAACTTATATATATGAAACTTGCTTTGATATCTAAAAGCGGATATAATTTAAGTTTTCATGATTCTTGTTTTCCAATCAATTTTGAGGGTATGCCATCCGGATTTAAAAAAAAAGCTAATCATGCCGATGCATTTCAAGGTTTTGTACAAGATTACAACTATAAAGCAGATCATGATGCGACTTGCAAACAATAGAGTGCTCTAGTTCTTTCTTCGCGGATTCCGAGGACGGAATCCTTATAAGGGGGGAAGTTTGTGACGACTCGGAAATTTCTATAATTATTTATTAATTTGTTATTAATTTTCTAAAAGATAAGGAATAAAATTTTATATTTTATTCCAATTTGTTGGAGTTTCAAAAACAATTTTTGTGAGCTTCTGGAAGTATGTGATTATTTAATTTAATTGTGGTACATGTTGAATGTGCAGTTTTAATTAATTATTTCCTATCCGAACGGATAGTTTAGAAATTGGATTTATTATATTCTTTTGAGAAATCAAAATATTCTTTTAGATTTCAAAATCAATATTTATTATTATTTGAGCCGGAAAGTTTTATCTGATTTAAATTATCAAAATAATTAGATTGGTGTTTTATATTTTTGTCGGATTTAAAATATTTGAAAGTGTGCAAATGATTATTTTAATTATTTGCAATTAAAAATGAATTTGAGCTTTGATTTTGAAAATGGATGGAAGCTTTTAAAATATTCTTTTTGTAAATATTGTGTATTCGTGATATTTAGAGATTTTAGAAAAATTTATTTTTAAATTTTGGAGATAATTTTAAGCCCCTAAATTTATATTATTGTCAAAATAGCTTGTGTTTTAAAAAGCGGGGTTTGTTTTGTTTTAATTATAAATAGTTTTTGTTTTGTTAAAACAAAACCCACGATCATATATATTCAGTCGGCTGCAATTGGGAAAGAAGCAGAGGGGAATTAGGGTTTGGGGAATTGGGGATCCAAAGCAACCAGCGTTCTTTCCTTTAAATCCAATCGATTAAAGCATCATCTCCAGGTGAGAATCATGCTTATATTATATCTATAGTTGTATGCGTGCGATTGTATGTTGATTGAGTTGTGGTAGTTCGAAACCGAAGGTTGGGGAGGCGGCAGCTTTGCCGCTGTTCGGAGATGATCTGGAGTCGAGGAGAGGCAAGACAGGGGTTGGGGTGTTGCACAGGTGGCGACGAGGCCACGTTTTGTGGCCAGGGCATGGCTGTGCGGCGGCAGCAGCCGGGTTAGTGGATGAAGGGGGCTGCTCGGTGGTGTGAGGGTTACATCGATGGGATAAAGGTGGTTATGAGTTTGTATATGAGGGAGAGATGATGGTGGCTTTCATACTGGTGGCTGTGTTTTTGGTCGAAAGAAGGCTGGTTGGGTGTCGCCGGGGAAGGATCGAAATGGTGGGTTGTTGCTGGTGGGTATGGTGGATTTGTATGGTGGCTGGATGGATAGCTGCAGGGCCAGCAGTGCCGCGTTGGCCAGAGGTACATCGCGGGATTATATAGGAGCTGCAGGGCAGTATCGTGAGAAGGGGGAGTTTTGTGGTGGTTGTTAACGGAGCCGGCAGTCACGCAGGCAAAGGTGAAGAGATTGTGGTGAAGGTGAGTAGGTTACTTTCGTAACAGAGGTTGTTGTGGGGATTGTTGTCGTGGTGGCGGGTTCATGTAAGAGGGCAGCGGTGATTTTGCCATCGATTGTTGCAGGGAGGAATGAAGGGAGAAGGGGAGTTGGCGATAGGAGTTGTTGCAGGGATACGTGACGGCTGTTGGTAAGGGAGGGATAGTCCAGGGTGAGGGTAAATTGAATTAAAGGGGTTAAAGGCTGATGCTTACATGATATAGTTGTTTATGGAGTTGGTTGTGAATGTAATTGAGTTGTGGTGCATAAGGTTAAGGGGAAGATGTTTAGGCTGTACTAAAGTTTGGTGTTTAGGAGTTTGGTCGGCGGTGGTTATTTTCATTGTTGGGGTTGGGTTATTACATCCGTAGAGAAGAAAAGCAGAGGGGATGAATTGTAGTAGAGGGATTGAATGAAATAGATTACAGTCATGGTACAGATCGGGAAGGTCGTTGCTAATCGCGAGTTCTTTAGATTGCATCTTATCTAAAACCTGGAGTTGTTATCGGTAGATAATAGTTGTTATATAATTAGTCGGATTTAATTATACGCATTGTTCTAAGGATCCTGCATCTAGAAATTAAATTCAAATATTTGAATACTAAATTGTGATTGGAAGTGCAAATGACATGTGTTTATTGTCGGGACTTTATTTCCGTATTTTAATTGTTTGTGACGATTATTAGATTTTATATAAACTCCGGAAACTGCTATTTAAATTCCAAAATCTATTTTTTTTTCTGGATGACATTTAATTATAATATTGTCATTATTGTTTAATTTTTTGATCTGATTATTATTTGAGACGCATGCTTTCATGATCTGACATTTGGACGAGTGGTGTGTATTATTTTGGACAGAGAGTATGGTGTTGTTGAGTTTTGATAATTGCTCCATTTTAAAATGCACACTGTCCAAATTTATATTATTTATTATTTTATTTGATTATTTTAAGTTGTTTCGAGATATGTTTGAATTACAATTGGATTGTAATTCCGAAAGACTTGATTTATATTTGGATGTGGATTATATCCAAGAATGTATTATTTATGTGTTAGTTGATTGTATATAATCAGATATGAGATTGTATACAAGTATCACTGGATTATATATTAATATAATTATTAAAGCATATAAATTATATATTATGTGCTGACGTGACTACTTGCTTTATTGTTTGGCACTACATCTATATATTATTTGTATATACTGTGTGTATATATTACGAAGGGTAGTGATATAATTTTGATCTGCAAGTTAGACGATGCTCTGGATTATTCTTCAACTGAAGTATTGGTTGCTATCATATATAGTTATCGAGACGCGTGCATTCAATGACTTTCAGAAGCAAGCCAATAGTGATGCAAATCAAGTCCGAAATAGTTTGATAAGGCGATATTGTGCCGTAAGATAGTCCAGTAGATTATAGTGATTACAGAGATTAGCAATTGAAGCCAGTCTAGGAATCTCGAGTAGCGTGACTAGGTTGTCACGAGTATTTCTGTCAGAGGCAAGTATTCCTACTCTTCTCTTTTATTTAAAGAGCAAGTATTTCAATTTCTTTTGATAATGCAAGTATTTCTAATTTTCTCTTATTTATTAAGAGCAAGTATTTCTATTCTTCTCTTATTTATTAAGAGCAAGTGATTTTATTCCACAACCTTTAATTATTGCCAATGCAATTATTATATTCTGGACTTCAATTCATAGAATATCATATGCTTGGAATTTAACTGTTGTTCGATATTCCATACACCATACAGATACTCAAATAATGATTGAATTCAATACATTCCAATGATTGAATTCACTACATTCTAGTAATCATTCTACTAGAATTCTCGAATTACTTCTAAGATAGATAGTGGAAAACTATGCTATCCAGATATACTCCAAACAGTACCGAGTTGAAATTCATAATTAGCAAATAACTAACTATTCTAGTTATGTTGCCATCAGTTGATATGATTACTCCGGACCATGTGAAATGGCGAGTTTGTTGATCGAGAGAGTTGAGTGATTCAACTCCCTAAGAAAAATAAAACATTTTTTTTTCGTAAGAGGCCGGGACGGCGGTCCAGTGAAGGGCTATTTGGGTATTATTGAAATATGATAATACTTTGCTGCCAAAGGCCAATGTGTTGCCTTATATTTGGTACCTGTGAATTAGGACATGCTTCTACGAAGTGTGATCCCGTACTATTACACGTGCTGATCAGCTGTGATAGTACACCCGTCAGTGGAAGTTTCAATCAAAATTTATGATTTGATTACTTAAGCTAATATTGGTTTTGTTTTCCATTGGATACTATTGTTTCTTATCTCTTTACTTCCAGAAGGATAGCACTTATTAATGCTTTACATTTAAGCATTTTATATATATATTGTTGAGCCTTCTAGTTGCTCATTCTTACTTTGTTGTTGCTGTGCTAATCTTTGAGTTACAACTGTTATAATTTACTTCAAAAGTTTGCTCTATTTCAAATACTCTGATTTAATTCAAAAGAATTTATATCTCGTGGCTCTGCCTTTCATATTATCTTGCTGAGCATTTTCGCTCACTCTTGCTATTATTTCTAACCCTTTCAGCTAGGGATTAAGATGGTCACCTGTATAAGCTGCGCGTAAGATTGATGCTAGGCGAGACTGCCAGGGAGATGTGTCTATAAGACCAGTTATAGTTAGAATTGTTCAAGTTCAGTTCAGTTGTAAATAGATTTATTTATTTGGTTATCAGTTGCTCTTCTTATCGAGGTTTAACTGATAATGGAGTTTAAGTTGTAATAAGATTTAAAGTTTTAGTTTCTGATTTCAGTGCTGTAACCTATTAGCGATCCTGTTTTTAGGGGGTCAAAGTGATTTTTTTTTTAATAATCTCTTTTAAAAATTCCAGATTTTCAAATATCTGTTTTATCGTCTTCCGCAAATACAGGTTTTTAAATGATTTTCTTTTAGTGGCACCAAATCCAGACCCCCGGATTTGAGGGATGTCACAGGAAACCCAGTTCAACATTCTCTGACAAAGCACATCAGTATAAGATATCATTTTATAAGGGAGCATGTGGAGGAAGGAACCATTGAACTTCACTTTGTTCCCACAGAACAGCAGCTAGCAGACATATTCACCAAACCACTAAGTGAAGCAACCTTTACTAGGCTGGTGAATGAGCTAGGAATGATATCAGGAACTGAGTAAACATAATGGTCAGATCTTTCAAATTTAAATTGTCAATTTACCATACGTATTGCTCACACACTTACCATGATATACTCTGATTGTTAAACTCTGATGACATTCTCTGATGATATACTCTGTTTGCTATACTCTGATTGACATTCTCTGATGTCACTCTCTGACGATATTCTCTGATGTTTGTAAACTCTGAATCTTGATTAATGATTTCATTCTTATTTCTCTGAGACAAATAACCTGTGAAGATGTTATGAAGCATGATCTGAATTAGTAATCATGAATCTCAGTTCGGTTCTTTAATCTTGATCTCAATTTTGTGCTACTATATTACACCATATGCATGTTGATATCATTGAGACTCAATTACTTCACATATCCTAATTATAAGTGAGACTGATTAATTTGTATTTTCTCTCAATAAATTAGACATTGATTATAAACTCTGATGCTATATACACCCCTGCAAATAAGCATGGTACTCCTTTGAGATCTTAGATGTCTATATGACAGTGACTGGGAAGACCCAAACATTTACTGGTATTAAGTAAATGCCAAGATTTTATAATCTGTGGTGACCTGTCACAATCTCTGATTACTGGAGAAATACTGTTGCAAAAATATATTTAAAGGTCGTGATTCATTTACTCTGAAAAGCGTCCTTTGAAAAAAAAAAAAAAGGGGGGGGGTTAGTTTCTTTTACACATTTCTCCATCAGAGTATGTCTGTTGTCTATGTCTTGAGAGTTTAAATAAATCATTTTTGTCTACCTTATAATTACGAAATTGTGAAATTCTCTAGTCTCTGATTAAATATGTCAAATCACACACATAATTTCACAAGCACATTATTGAGCTATGGATTTTATGACAAACTCTGATTTTTCGATGAATTTTCTATAAATTATGTCTTTATTCTGAGGTATTAAGAATTAATTTTCTTTAATTTAAATCTCAGAGTTTGAAATTCGAGAGATTTGATCTTGATTTTCTAAACACTTATACATTTCAGGAGTTCAAATATTCAGAGAATATGAAGGGAGTATTCCAAACGGATGTATTGTTAGTGGGTTTACATGAAAAACATTTTAATAGGAGAACGTGTAATCAGCATTTATAACTGCACATGTTTTACTGCGCTAATGATTATTACTCTCTTTTCTCAATCCCACTAACTCTCATCTACTAGTTAAAATCTGACAGGTGTCCAAGAGAACAAAGAGCCATACGTGTACAGCTACACAAAATCTGAAGAGTCTATCACATCAGATTATATTGCTCATTATTCTCTTATACACTTAATCCTTACTCACACTCTCTTCACAAACTCTTACTCTCTTCTCTCTGAAATTCAAATCTTCTCTCACACACATCCTCAAACACCTTCTTTCATAAACTCTGTTCTCATGGCCACTACAGCTTTCATCTTTGCAGGTGTGGAATTTGTTACCAATAACCATGCTGCTATTCTAAACACTGCCGACGCTCCAAGGGATTATCATCCCATGCAGCAATTTCTTGCACAGAGTCCCATTGCTACCGCTCTTACTGCTCCTGCTAGACTCTCAGGCAGCCAAATCATAAATTTTTGGAGGACGGGTAAGTATGACAATGGTGGTGAAGATGGATCACCATCAATTGTGTTCTCATATGAAGGGGAGGAGTATTTTGTTACTCCAGCCACAGTCAGAACAGCATTCAACCTGCCAGAGCTCGACACTGCTTTCATCTCTAATGGCGATGCAAATCTTCGAACAATGATGACTGATTTGGGCTACAGTGAATCACTCGACAAATTGGGACAACTGAAGCGTCCAGGGCTCAGAAGGGAATGGAGTTTCTTTTTCGACTGCATCACCAGGGCTTTTCAAAAGAAGTCTACAAACTGGGATGCCATACCAATGGACATGCTGCAGATTGGGTATTCTCTGATCTACTCTACTAATTTTGATTTTGGTAGATTAGTTCTTAGAAATATTGGTGAAAGAATGCATGAAAATCGTCAAGTTGTCTATTTTTCCCGCTTTTGCCAATTATTGTTCAATGCATCTGTTGGAGAGGTCGCATTTGATGATGAGATCAAGCCATTCAGGCTTCATAAAAGAGTGTTTAAGGACCTCATCTCCAAGGATGAGAAGTATCCAATTCAAAGACCTCTTCTAATTCCAGCTCAAGTTAGAGCTAGGATGAATATGCCCCCAGTACAACAACAACCTCAATCACAACAGCCTCAACCTCCAGTCTCTCCTACAATTCCCAAACAACCCAGAACTTCTGCATCCAGGCCTAAAAAGGCTGCAAAGTCTGATGCAGCCCCCTCCACTGCCAAAAGAACAAGAACCTCTGTTGCTACACATGTTCTGAAAGCAAACACTGATGTGCAGACAAACACTGATGAGCCAGTAAACTCTGAGGCTCATTTAAACTCTGAGGCTCAAGTAAACTCTGAGACCCAAGCAAACTCTGAGATTCAAGTGAACACTGAAGCTGCTACTCGTCAAAAGCAGAAAAGAAGAAGACTGGTTGCAGCCTATGACTATGATGATCTTGAACCTGCACATGCAGTAAACTCTGAACCTATTCCTCCAACAAACTCTGACCCTGTTCAGACCAGTCCTCAACAACAAAAGCCAGCCAGATTCAAAAGAAGGGCTCAAAAGCCTGAGAGGGCAAAAGTCCCAATCACTGAAATAACAGACTTCACAGTTGAGGAAGAGCAAACATCATCAACTTCAGTTGCTGAACATTCTCAAGCTCTGATGGTGCTTCCTATCCAAGCTGTTCCTCTAACATCTCCTACAGCATCTTCTACTTCATCTGAAGTAGATGAAGAAATTGTTTGCAAGGAGCAAGCTACAGCTGAAGCTGAAACAGCAGTGTCTGATCCCAAATCTCCCATATCTGATCATGGAACCCCAACTCCAATTCCTCAATCTCCAATGAAGATTCCTGAGGATGCCATTGTTCATGATACAGCTCCTGAAAATTACAGGTCAGATACTGTAGTTGAAGAATCTGACAAGGTTGCAATGGAAGCACTACAGTCCCTTGCAATGACTGGTGCAGAATCTATTAAGCCAAACTCTGTTGCTCCCATTAATGAGTCAGATAAAGCAAAGTCTGTTCCTGATCCTGTTCAAGATGCTGAGAAATCTACACAAGATGATACTGAGGATGATGACAGTTCAGATGATGACAATGATAATGAAGCTCCTTTGTCACATCTACAACAAAAGTGGGAGTCTACCAGCCAGTATAATGCCAGGCTAAAAACTCTGAACACAGACTCTGAGCCACTTCCCAGGGATCTTCAGGTTGATCCACCAAAGGAAGTATGGGATAAACTCTGGCTGAGCCACCAGCATTCTCTGGAGCCAACTAAAGCTGAAGAATTCTTATCTATGGCAGAGAATAAAATAACAAACTCTGATGTTATGTCCAGCCTCAAAGGCACAATTCTCTATCTGAAGACATTTCATCCTGCTCATGCCCAGACATTTAAATCAATAGATGGTCTCAGAACAGAAGTGGCTAATATCAAGGAGACAAATGACATGGAGAAGAAAAGGACTCTTCTACCTCTGAAAGATAATGTTCAGAAGCTGGTATCTGCAAATGAATCCCTGGACAAGAGGATGACCATCATTGAATCAACTCAAGAGAAGATGTCCAAGCAGCTTGAAGCCATCCAATCTTCACTTTCTCTGATCACATCAATTCTAATTCCTGATGAGGATGATGTCAAAAAGGGGGAGAGAGTAGCTAAAGTCAAATGCAAGTCTACTACTCAAACTCTGAAGAGAAAGAAGAAGGATGATGATGATGATGTGGATGACTTCACAAAGCACAAGAGATTTCAAGCAGGGACTGATGGAAGAGTTTCAAACTCTGACAGTCAAAAACAGTCTAAGCAAAGCACAAAGTCTGCTCCAACTCATAATATCACTTCAGGATCTAAGCAAAGACCAGTGACTGGATCAGATAAACCCATGACTGATGAAGAGCTTGCTAGATTGATTTTTGAACAAGAAAATCCAGAAGCCAAATTGGATTTGGAATTGATTGCTGCAGAGGAAGCTGAGCTGAAGAAAGAACATGTTGAAGCTATAAACTCTGGAAAAATTCAAAAGCCTGCAAAATCAACCACCAAACCAAAAGAAAAAGGGATATTGATCAAGGAAGCTACTGTTGCTGATCAGAGTTTACCAGTCAAAAAGGTATACTCTGAAGATGAATATACATCCAAGGGCAAAAGCAAAGTAGATGAGCACCTTGAGAAAGGCTGGGATAAGAAGAAGTCTACAACCTCTGACAAAGATCAAGTTGTAAAGGAAAAGAAATTAGAAGCTGCAATCTCTGACAAAGCTCATGTTGCAGAACCTCAAAAAGAAAGATTAACCTCTGACATAGCTCAAGTCAATAAGGATGCAAAGAAAGACACAACCTCTGACAAAGCTCAAGCTGTGTTCAAACCAACAATTACTCCATTAGCTGGATTTGCAAAGCCTAGTCTGATGACTGAGATAAGCTTTGAAAAGGGCTCAATTCAACCAATCTCTCATCGAAAAGCCAGAAGAGACAAAGGAGGGCTGGGATCCAAATATGAAAAATTTGATCAGAGTATAGGATCAAGACCAGATGACCCCTCATCTCTCTGTGCTCCCAAGACTGGAGCATTGCAAGAAAAAATGGACAAACTTGATTCAGTCCAGCTGGTGAAGAATGACAGAGGAGATAATATTCTTATCTACTTCATGTCTGATGGAACAGTGTTTAGAGTACTTGAAGCAGATCTCTATGCTAAACACTGGGAGGAATTGAGATATGTATCACACATATTTCAAGTGAAAAACAAGTCATGTCAACACATCTCCAACTTGCTTAAAGATCAAATCAGAAGAAAGATGGGTATTACAGGAAATAAAAATGCTGGACCTTTCATTCCTAAATACCTCAATCATAAAGGACAGCTGGTTGAGATGAAGAAAAATTCAGCAAAAATAGTGACAATAGCTGGAATCAGAACTCTTGCATTTAATGAAGAGTCTGATAAAGCTTACAATATCAGGCTGGATAGAGACTTGAGAAGAAACAAGATATATGATCTCAGAACTGCAATTTATCAAACTGGAGTTTCAGATCCAGAGCTTAGAGAGATCAAGAGACAGATGATTACAGTACTTGAAGAAGCTGAAAAAGAACTCCTCAGAGGGTATCTAAAGACAGCAAATGGTGTCTATGAAGCTAAGGAGTAAAGTATCTGTAAGTTTTAAAAAGTTTTCTGTTATATAGTTAAACTCTGTTGCATTTGACTTATCTGTTTTGACATCATCAATTATCTGTTAACTTGCACATAACTTATTTATGCACAAGTTGGGGGAGATTGTTAGATATAATTGATGATTACTAATGTTCTTAAAGTTTGTTTTAGAACAGAAGTGATCAGAGTTTAAGCTGGGAGCTGATCAGAGTTTGATGAAGCTGATCAGAGTTTAGTAAAGTCTGACCAGAGTTTGATAAAGTCTGATCAGAGTTTACATAGTCAAGACTCGTCAGAGTTTACACGTGGAAAGAGCTCAGAAGCGGATATACTTCAAGGAAGGATAGAAGCTGAGGAGTGATTTGCTGACTATGGAAACTAAACAGAAAACTGGAGCAATCTTTGATTGATAGAATACATAGCTGATTTATAGGATATCAAATCAGAGATTGATTTTGTAACTGTGTCTATATAAACACAGATTAGGGTTACTCTATATGAGTTGAGTTATCGAGTACATTGTTAAGAACCCTAGCAGCTCTTAGTGATACATTATAAGTCACTGAGAGAGTTTTTGTAACCATTAAAGCTTTGTGAATAAGACTTTATTGTTTTCAATCTCTTATATTGTCATACTGTGTTACAGATTGTGATCACTATATCATTTTATATAGTGAGTTTATAGGACCTAACATATATATATATATATATATATATATATATATATATATATATATATATGTATATGTATATGTATCAAGCGCAACTTTGAAGATTTGGAGTTAGTTTTATTTTGGACAATTCAATTTAACTACAGTTAAATTGAATTCGTCCAGGACGAACTCGTTAACCATGGTTAGATGTTGGAAGCCTATAAATAGAGCTTTGTAGTTTCAGTTGAAACTAACTACACACTTTGTAAGTGCACACACTATACACATTCTCGAGAGCTAAATTAGAATATCGATTTTATCGAGAGTTTGTATTAGAGTGATTGTAGTCTCTGCAGCCGACATTCGTGTTGAAATTTGTAGCACCCGAGGATTATTTCTAATACAAGAATATTCCCCGACTTGCTGGAGTTGTTTATTTACGATTGATTTAAACTGGACTGAAACAGAATTATTCGACAATTAAATTAAATCGAAGAAATTGGTTTAGACGTATTCAACCCCCCCTTCTACGTCTAATTGGACCTAACAATTGGTATTAACAATTTGAATTTTGAATTGAAGGAGTGCTAAACATGAAAATTCGGGTGAATCCATCACCTGAACAACCTTCATTACAAAAAATGCAGCCTGAATGTAATAAAAAAAGGTGCGTACCATTAGACATGACAGATCTCCTCTGTGTATTTGGGTGTACATTCTCCGTGTTAAATCCTTTCTCATTCCCATCAGAGGGTTCTTCATTAAAACGACGCCTCCCTTGTCCTGCCTAAAAATTACAGCAGATGTAATATGAGCGGAACACAAATCAGATTGAAAACACAGAGGTGTCAAGGTTGGTTAAAACCGACGGTCCTGGACAGAAGAAGGAGAAAGAGGACACAGTGGAGAACGTTTCACAGCTGCAAAGACAATATGAAATCACAAAGTAACTCACAAATACCCTCGTCAGAGTGTGTATATAATCTCACGTACCGGATGTATCCATAAAAGAGGAATTCTTGAAATGAACACCGACTGTAGAAGTTGCTTGAAGGACAAAAAAGCCATTAACTACCCAGTTTGAATTTTGGCATGTTCACGGCTAAAATGTAGGGAAAGATAGGGAAACGAAGGTGTAGCGTAACTGAATGTTAAAACATGGATATAAACGGGTCAACCGGAGCAACAACAAATATTATTGTATTCAAGTCGGGTATGACTCATTTTCATTTGGATTATCCAAGAGGCAGTGAAAGGACCAAAATAGGATCATGTTTGGATGGGGTGCTAAAAAGGTGGAAGGGCATAAATGGTCTTTTTCCAGTTTATTTGTGTTCAGGAATTAAGAATATATTGATAACCCAATCCGTTTTAGTCTTACATGAAGCCCAAAACGGATTAGGTTAAACTCATATCTCTCCCTCCCCTATATATAAATAATGATGTATTATTTTACTGTAAAGGTTTTAAAAATCATTTTTCACATAAACCCTAGCTGTTCTGCACAAGGACAAGCTAGAAAGAGAGTAATAGAGAGGCAAGATTTCGGGCAGTACTGTCTACGGTGATAGTTCGACGATCAAGCGTTCGTGTGGACTATTTAGCGACGCATACCTTGGATCAAAGGCTGCGTGGTCATTACATCTACCGGACCTCCATCTTTTAGAATACGTAAAGCTTCTAAAGGTATGATTTCGTTTCTCCATGATCAGTCATGTATTATACACGGATCCTCAGGGATTTCGGAAATTTAATGTTTTTACGTCTGTTTTTCGCTGCGTTTATTGCCTCGAAACCCAACAGGGGCCTAGTGGGACCAAGTTTTGGCTCTTAAGGCTGTTTGGAGTTTGTCCAAGACCTGTGAGGTGCCTTGATGAGGCTCAAGTGCGCCCTGTATTGAGTGAGGATGAATGTGGGCCCTAGGTAATGACATATAGGGGGTGGGTGATGACACACAGAAGCTGGGTAATATTGTTTACGAGTAGTTTTTCTTGATTTGTATTTGAACTATATATATATATATATATATATATGTATATATATGTATATATATATATATATATTTATATTGGATCGTTCTCCGTGGGGAACCAACTAATTTGGTAACCTAGTAACTAGGTTAAGAGTAGTTAATTAGAAAACTGACACGGCGCGTGGATAGGAGATACACTAATCAAGGGAAGACACGTACAACCCCGCTAATAAGACACACTCTACAACCCTGCTCTATGTTCTGTAAAAGAAATTCAAAACGTATAGGATTTTTTATAAAAAAATGAAACAAACCTCCTATTAAATTTTAAAATTACATACTATTAATAATATTCTTACACACATAAATTATTACTAGGGAATTTTGCCCGCGCTTCGCGTGCGGGGACCCTCATAAAAATTTATTATTTTTATTAATTTCGTTAAATTCGAAAAATGGTAGAGAATTATACATGTGTATTTTTCGCAGCGACAAAACACAGTTAAATCATAGGAAATTTTGGCCGCACTACGCGTGCTTAAACCTTCGTAAAAAATTTATTAATCTTATTAACCTCGTTAAATTCAAAAAATTGTATAGAATTAGACATGTGTGTATACTACATAGATGAAAAACAATGTTAAACAACTATACAAATTAACAAAGAGTTGAAAGATACTAAGAGGCCGTTTGGTTCGTTTCGGGGAAACAGAATGAAATGCAGAAAGGGAAACGTGGAGAAAGGAAAGGAATGATCCTGTTTTACTTGTTTGGTTTAGATGCAGAAACGGAATGAAAAATTATATGACAAATTTTAAATTTGATTTTTTTATGATATTATATAATTTTAAAAAAGTCAAATATATTATGTTTATAACAATATAATTTATTTGTATTATTAATATATTTTTTATTTAATAATTTTAATAATTTTTTACAATAAAATATAAAAAAATATATTATATTTCTAATTTACAACAATATATTAATTTTTTATGTTCAAAAATATTTAACATATTATTTCCATTTTTTTAGTGATTTCATACCTAAATTATAAATGAAAAGTAAAAATATAAGGAATGGGAAAGCAAATACCTAGTGGGGATGGGGAATAGGTAAGGAGTAATATTGGGTAAACCCAAAACTAAAAAGGGTGAAAGGGAATGACATTTTTAGTGAAACAAACACTTGCAAAAGGAATCACATTATCTGTTTCCTTTTCCTTTTCTCAATCACCCCAAACCAAACGGCCCCTAAGCGTGCTAAGACCCTCGTTAATCCGTATAATTTAATTATTTTTGGAAAATGAGCACTTATGTGATACTAATTATTAATATATTTTTTGAGAAGTAAAAGCGTTCATATTTTGCTACTGATAATGAATATAAGTACTACTACATTCTAAACAGAAAATTAAATTCATATTAGAATTAGTAGAAAGATACTGTAATAGTGATACTCTAATATAAAAGAGAAAAAAATTTAACTGAGAAGTATTGGTAAATCAATCTATTTCACTTCCCAACTCTCTAGCAATTTTATATTTAAAGAAGCTAATTCGGGCACACCAATACCAGCACATGAAATACGATCTCATTTAAAGAAAATTACACTTTTAACTATATCAATTTTTTCACTTCTTTGCTTAAATCAAACACAATATTTTTTCAATTTAATTATCATCATGATTGAAGAGTCAGATTATACTCTTTTTGAGAAATCAGCAATATTAATGAAGCAGGCAAAGCCTGTTAGTTGGACATAGATAGAGAAATCAACACCTTCAATTTTTAAGAATCATTCATCAAACTCCCCGAACTCCGCAGCTCACCTTTAATTTCTTTTGTTATCTTTTATTCACAACAATATCAGTCTGATCAATTTTTTTTGTTATCTTTTATTCACAACAATATCAGTCTGATCAGAGTTCTTCTACCCAAGTGTATCCAAAGTGGCTTGTGTGACATGCATAGAAAACCTGAAATATGTTTCCAACCAGAGACGGAGCTAGGTGGGGTCCAAAGGGGAACCTGGCCCCTCCCAGATTTTTAATTTTTTTTTTACTTACATAGTATTAGAAAAATATTTTATTCACAAAATTAGGTACAAAATCAATGATATGTGTTAAGTTTTGATTTAATAAATGTATACATGCATTAATAGTAACTATTAATAAATTCCACTTTAGTTATCATATTATTTTGTATAAAATTTTGTATTCAATTTTACGTAGCATTACATATAACACTATATTATTTTGTATTTATTTAGTTTATAAAATAAAATTATACTCCCTCCGCCCCCTGAGTTATGTACATTGGGTGACGGGGACGCGGCACAGATTTTAATGCTCCTGTAAAATGTAGTTCTATAATTTATTTTTAAGATTTTTCTTTTCTGAATAAAAGTTTGAATGTTATATTTTTATTTAGAAAAAGAAAATTTAAAAATAAGTTATAAAACCATATTTTATAAGAGCATTGAAGTGCATGTCGAGTAGTGAAACGTATAGAATTAAATGGGACAGAGGGAGTATCATTTATTATAAATTTTAATAATATAGATTCAGATTTTGAACAATTTCTTTTTATTTTTTCTGTTGTGTCTATTAGTCTCCTGTTGCAACTTGTTCTTTCAGATCTCCGTCCTCTGTTGTGTGGACTTTTATCACTAATACCACAATAAAATCTAATATATAATATTTTTGAATTTAAATGCTATTTATATTCCGCCCCCTCTAAAAAAACTCTCGGGCTCCGTCACTATTTCCAACAATGATACTATCATCTCAAGCGGCAATGTTTCTGCCAAAACTCAATGCTAGTAACCTTTGTTAACACTTGTGATCTGGTACATGGAAAAAAAAGTATCTAGAGCGAACATGTAGTGGTCACCTCCTTTACAACCGCGTTCATTTGCAATCATCTTTGGACTCGATCTTTCTATGCTGCTCCTTAGCATCCAACGCATTTAGACCTATGTTGTGGTTCCCGAAAATACTAAATAATATTGAAATTTAGACCTTGGACTTTTCGCCTGGAACCTAGTTTATGTACATTAACGTAAGATCAAATTTATAGATTTATGCGCAGATGATGATTATGAACAGAAACATAAAGAACAAAAAGTGTGGTCTTCACATATATTTTCAAATTAAAAGGAAGTATTGTATATATTTTCCCGAATATATATACTTGAAACAAAGTGAGTAGAACAGAGCAATATGTATTTCCATCGACATCTTCAGTGTGTGGAGTCAATGAATCTCCATGTATTTTATCTGCTGCCCCTACATAATAGCGGAAGGTTTCTGCTGCACCGGGAATGTCTCGATTCTTGCCATGATGAAACAATTTTTCTGCATTCCAAAGCTGCCAACTCTTTTTTATTTCATCAATCAAGTCAGCTTCTTTCATCAGTATCCTTCTCCTTTGTCGATCATCAGAAGAAACCATTTAACTTCTACACAAATTACAGCATGTCTGCCATGTTTAAATCGAGCTTATTGACACAGAGCAAAACAAATGTACAGAGTAGTAGTGAACACATAATAAATTATTGCAATAGCTCCGTCCAAACAAACATGGTCATTTAGGACCATACTCCGAAAAAACATTTGCAAACCACCCTCCCAAAAAAAAAAATGTAAGGGAAATTAATCCCTCGAAAAGAAAATAAAAATTAACACCTTGAGGTTTTGGGAGAACTGGTCAATTAACACTATTCTGGGACCATGAAAAAGTTTAGAAAAACGATGGAGTGCTTACATCTCCGGAAAATCAAGGCCAGGGACCATTGTCAAAAGCTTCCCGAGCAGCCTTGACCTATACTGGGTCATTTTTGGCTGCACTATAATAGAGCTTGATAGTAATTTCTTTACAACATTCTACACCGTTATGTCTCAATGTGAGCTTGGAAATTTTCATCATATAATTGTCTCACATAATTGTCACAAAAAATAATAAAATTAATATTGGTCAAATGATAAATAGATCAGCATATAGTTTTTCCTGGGTCACTTCCCTACCTTCTTGAGTTGGCATTTCTAGAGTTTGAACCTGGTGCTAATTATGTATGTGATTAGTGAATTTACGCCATAAAAGAGACGGAAGAGACGGAGGTAAAGGGAGCCTAGAGGCCGAGCATGCAGTTAGACCTTGGATTTAACACTTCTTAAAATATTTAACTCAACTTTAGGCCCCAAGCACGAATTAACAGACCATGATCCAAAAGAGTTTAAAAATAGATATATTAAAATAGCCAAGAAAAGTAATTATGTAACCTGGAAATTATATGTAGCCATCTCTTCATCTTTAATCTTCTTTTGCCATCATTTTTGCCTGGGAAATACAAATCAAGAAATGAGAAATTCTTATCATTATTTAGAAACCACAAAGTATAGACTGGTTTACCAATTTATCTGTCCTTGGAGTTTCGGTGGGATCAAAACCATACTTCTCAACGTTCATCACAAACTTGAAAATATCAAACGACACACCTACATCAATTAAAAATGAAGCCATTCGGCAAATGCAGTATATATATGCATTCTCTTGGACCTCAACTTCACATTATTTCCACTGGGTGAAACAATAAATTGAGAAAGTCATGGACACCGCGAAAGCTATTAAGCAATATACAGGATAAGGGTCCAACGGTATGGAGGTGATCATATCTTTTGTCCGAGCTGATAAATGTGTGCATCTGTCATCCCCGTCATAAAAAAGATTCATGAATGTGCCAAATCGAAAACTCTCATTAGCAACGGCATCGCGACTGCTGCTGAATGGAGCCATCCTGATTCATGTCCTTCCACGCATTTGTAATGCTTATCTGTAGTGCATCATAAGTTGTTTCTTTTAGAACACTATTATTTCATAAAACACCCAACAACTATCAGTATATGCGGTCTCTACAGTTTCTTTTCTGTGTATATTTATCTTTTACATTAGGTTTACTTAATTAATGACTACAACTTAAAGTTTCTGTATCTGACCTCATGTCCTACTATGATGTCACTGGGTCTGTAAATTACAGATGAAGCTTTGACAATCAACGGATCTTTAAACATCCAGTTCCACTATTGTATTGTACTTTTCTTTAGCTTCTGAAAAAACATCCAGTAGGACAATAACAACGGGTGATGTACTCTAATAGCTGATCTATGTTACATATTTTTTAGTGTAAACTTAACAATAATGAATAGATATTAAGATATATAACCTAATTATTAAAAAAATATGAAAAGAATTATATATTACCTTTTCCCTATGTGAGGATACTTGATTACAGTATATATTACCTTTTATATTTGTTAGGATCCACATCATAGGCCTCCTGCAAGACAAAAACTACACACCATGTGATATATAGTAGCAGGTTATGATAGTATCAAGATGCATAACAATGCAAAGAGTTCATGTCAGTTAATGATCTCATAATGCTAGATAGCAAAAGCAAAATAAAAAATTCAAATCCAGTTAGTAATCTAGCAAAGCACCGCAGGTAGCAATACTGCTTCTTCGGTCGCTAGCAAAAATAATCTTTACACATTCTGCATCATATATCGTTGCTTTTATTTTCTTATTTTCTTTCTTTTACATAGATATATAAGTATGACATTCATATTAATAGCAATAGGAAGCATGGACGATTTAATAAGTAATGGTCCTATATAAAATTAATCAAACTCTCGTAAAGAACTGTTATCGTAAATCATAGAAATCCAACTTTAGGCAATTCAATGTGTTATTCTCCTTACATATGTTTAACAATGCAGTTCATTTGTTAGATTCGCCAGGCAGGAGTATATTTTGTCTGTTGAAGATCGTATCCACACTTGGGTCACGCCCCTTTCCACCAGATTCTGAAAATATCAGATTGATGGCTTAATCTATTGTGCTCATGACTCCACAAAGAGTGATAAACTACTTATTCAGACGGATACAACTAAATAACAAATGGTTGAAAAACAAAGAAATATATCTCATGTCATTATTTTTACCGTTTGTTCCTCTGACCAGCGGTGACATAGTTTGACCTCTGAGATTACAATCTATGACACTGAGAGGAGTTCGATCTGGATAGCAAAGGACAGAGGATCAAATCAAAAAATTGATGACATACTTGCAAGTATCAAATGTAAAATGTAACTAATATACAGTGAGATAACCTAATGATCATGACACTATCTATCAGAAATGTCCAATTCAAACCAGTAATAAGACATGGATTATTATAGAAATCATAGATGCTACTCAAATTTATATTTAAGTAGAGTAGTATATTAGATGAACACTGCACGTTGATGTAGACAAATCAAAAAGATTAATGTAGCGACACCATACCGCAATTTAATTGAGATTTTATATAGGCATTTTGCTGTTCATGTTCAGTTTTTTGCCTTTGAATCGTTTCCATTCTATTGCTCAGAAATTGATGAAGAGCTGTACCAATAGCTTTAAGTCTATGCGCTGCTACAAATAAGCAAAGCAGATACATGGTGACTATTTAGCCAAGTGCTCTTATGAATTGAACAAAGGCGTATCTTTGACTCTTCAACCCAAGACCTGGAAGTGGTAGTAACTTTCATATTAGCTCCTTGATCGAAGAAACTCGCCAACAAAAAGGAATCAGCCATTATACAAAAATAAAGTAAAAATCTAAGGAATAATATGCGATAAAAAAACAACTGGGTCTCAATTGCAAATAGGTAGAAAATCAGATAAATCCTGGTTATTTTTGTGAGAGAAAATGGATATGGGTAAATCTGGATCAACATGAAGCTTTAGAAAATAACATGGATTACGACAAATTTCAATCTTTAGCATATCTGAATAAATCAACATTAGGACCACATCTCCTTTTTTTTTTTGTGATCTCTGCAGTGTGCATAAAAAGATTGCAAATGAACACCCAAACAAATTTGTAAAATACACTTATACGAAATATCAAAACGTGATGATGGTGTTAGTCGTATTGCTTTTGTTAAAAGGTTATACCCGGTACAATGCTCCCGCAAATAGAATTCACAGATATTCCAGATGCTATATAGGTTCCAACAGTATTCTCGGGTACATGATCTGTAACAAAACATATATGAATTCGACAATGCGGAATACATGAAAAAATCTTATCGGTTGGACAATGTGGAATACATGAAATGTACAAACACGAAACTTTCATCAGGAGCGAAAAAATGCACAAATTAACCTGATTGGGTGCTGTTATTTCTCATCGGTGTACTGTACCCTGTGTTCAACTGGTGAATGCTTTCTTTAGGAGACACTGCAAAAACACGAAACAAACGTCATCACAGTAATTTTCACAAATAACATGTCTTCAAAAACAAATAGTATTTGAATTGAAAAACCATTCTGCTTCATGTTTTCGAGCCGTTGTTGAAGAAAGGCATCGAGAGCACTTCGATGGGCACGCCGCTACGCCACTATACACATAACAAACAGATTAAGTAGCAATTTACCAATACAGAGAATAGCGTTCTACAGAGGTTAAGAGTGTGTCTGACCTCCATGATCATCACACTCGCTGAGCTCAGCGACTCGTTTTCGATCTGAGGATAAATACAATTTACGTAAAGGAAGTTTATAGTGTACGAAGGAGTACTGTTAAAATATTGAAATCGAAACATTAACGCCATACCCACTGTCTTGTCCTTTTCCTGTGCCAAAAGCTGGTTCATGCTTTACAGTGTATAAGCGTGCAGAGTAATGGAGGCTGAGACCACCGAGAAGATATCAGAAGGCAATGTGGACATGCAATCCTGCTTCCCCAAGAAGATTTCAATGTGCGGAACAGCAGCGTTATACGCTGGATGATTGATACACGTATTTGATTAATCTTATTTGACATTCAAATTTGAATCATTTTCCAAGATTAAAGATTAGTTAAATATGGAATATGGATATGGATAGGAGTTATTGTTAAAATATGGATCATCCAGATTATAAACGGGTTATAAGTGTGAGAGGTTTGGGTAAATTTTTTTACCCAAATGGGTAAAATGGTGGGCATGGTTAGACCTTCACTAGCACTCATTAAGAGTATGTAGATGTAGATGTAGATGTAGATGTAGATGTAGATGTAGATGTAGATTATAATTCATTTTTTATTACATTATTATATCCAATGTTGTTCATAACATTGTTTATGTTATGTATTTTCTATTGGATTTAAATTTTTCTCCATATGCTGTAATTTATTTTTTATATAATTTAATTTTTTTGTTTTATGTCATGTTGTTGTACCTTTTTTTATAACATTTTTTATGTTCTGTATTTTCTTGTTGTTGAGTTTAATTTTTTCTCCACATGTTCTGTAGTTTATTTGTTATATAATTTAAGTTTTTGTTATATGTTCTTTTTTGTCACATTGTTGTACCTCTCTTTTTTTATAACAATTTTTATATTCTGTAATTTCTTATCTATATTGAATTTTTTTTATTTTTTTTATCGTAGGAACCCGCAGCCGCTACCCTTCAGGTGCGCACTGGGTAAACCCACGAGCTCACGCAATAGCCTGCAAACTACGTGAACCAAGGTAAACAATTTTGCTCCCTTCGGGAGTCGAACCTGTGACCAAGAGGATACATGTCCTCTCTTTAACCAGCTGAACCAACCCTTGCGGGAATTTATTTTTTCTCCACATGTTCTGTAGTTTTTTTGTTATATAAACTAACTTTTTTATTATGTATTCTTTTTCTCACATTATTGTACCTTGATTTCCTTTTAACATTTCTTATGCTGTATTTTCTTTTCTTTATTTATTTTAATTTTTCTCCACATGTTCTGTAGTTTTTTTGTTGTATAATTTCATTTTTTATATTATATATTATTTTTTGTCACATTATTGTACCTTTTTTTTCTTTATAACATTTTTAATTATGTTCTGTATTTTCTTGTCTGTATTGATTTTTATTTTTTCTCCACATGTTCTGTAGTTTTTTTGTTATATAATTTAATTTTTTAATTATATATTCCTTGTTGTCACATTGTTGTACCTTTTTATCTTTATATTATGTTCTGTATTTTCTTGTCTATATTGATTTTTATTTTTTCTCCACATGTTCTATAGTTTTTTTGTTCTATAATTTTATTTTTTATTATATATTATTTCTTGTCACATTATTGTACCTTTTTTCTTTATAACATGTTTTATGTTCTATATTTTCTTCTTTTTTTTTGAGAAAATGTTCTATATTTTCTTGTCTATATTCATTTTTATTTTTTCTCCACATGTTCTGTTGTTTTTTTGTTATATACTTTAATTTTTTTATTATATATTCCTTGTTGTCACATTGTTGTATCTTTTTTTCTTTATAATATTTTTTATGTTCTGTATTTTCTTGTCTATATTGATTTGGGAAAATTAATTCTAAAGTCCCTGAATTATAGACACTTTTTTTTCAAAGTCCCTGAACTATAAATGTCAATTCATAAGTAATTCAACTCTTGATTCTTTCCTATCTGGGTCCTTCCGTTAGATCTGGTTTGACGCCGTTAGTTCTTCTTAAGTTCATGAGAATCAAAGATAACTTTGAAGGTGATTCCGGTATCCAAATTTGAAGCTTGAGTAATCAAATTGCTCGTTTTTCAATCCCCTATCCATCTATGCCATCAAAATTTAGTTTGGTAATTTCCGAATTTTGAGTTGAATATTGGTTTTCATTTTAATAGCTTTTTATTCGAATTATAATGAAGTAGATTGATAGATCGTGTGATTATGAGCATGTTCATATAATTTTCGTGAATTTTGATGTTAAAATTAGCCACGTCGAAAAATTCGAGCTCACCGGATTTGAGCTTTTCCGACCAAGTTCGCCGGAAAAACTAACGACGTCAAATCAGATCTAACGGAAGGACCCAGGTAGGAAAAAATCAAGAGTTGAATTACTTATGAATTGACATTTCTAGTTTAGGGACCCAGAAAAAAAAGTGCCTATAATTCAGGGACTTTAGAATTAATTTTCCCTATTGATTTTTATTTTTTCTCCACATTTTCTTTAGTTTTTTTGTTATATAATTTAATTTTTTTTATTATATATTCTTTCTTGTCATGTTGTTGTACCTTTTTTGCTTTATAACATTTTTAATGTTCTGTATTTTTTTGTATATATTGAAATTTATATCTACTCTACTTGTTTTGTAGTTTATTTATTATATATTTATTTTTTATGGTATATTCATTTTCTTATTACATATTTTATACTCTATATGTTGTTAAATATGAAAAATAAGACAAATGAGTACTACTTTTATATAAATATATTTATGTTACTTTTAAGTATGTTATGTCTCCTTTTTCACGTATTTTAAAAAAAAGTAACATAATTCAAGAATATAACAAAAAAAGTAAAATTGAAACACAAAAATATTATGGTAAAAGAAATTAAAATTAATGTGTAAATAAAATGAAACATAAAAGCAAAACTGAGCGCGGGGTCTAGGGTTTTCAACATCATGCGCGCACGTAATATCATTTAACTCATCCTACGGTTGAGATTAGAAGTTCTCAGGTTACCAGCATAAGAAAGTTCCCCGTTGAACCATCCCCTATACATATATATAGGGTGAGATTCAAATTAGATACAATATTAAAATTAGAACTTAGGACCATACACATCCATTGGATGAATATGAATTCAATGGTCAAGATCTGCCTAGCTATATAAATGTAAATTACAACATATTTAAGATACATTATCTTATATATGCAAACCATTATTACAAATCATAATAATCGTTAACTACTACCTACTCATTATGATAATCAGTTAATATATATCCATTTTGTTATAAATGCAAATCAAACCTCCAACATGTGATTGTCAATCAATTTTAATAATATAATATTACAAAACATGATATTCTGCTGCAGTACATGTAATATTACAAAACACGGGATTCTGCTGCAGTACAAATATAGCTCATATAATGTCACACAACACGAGATTCTAATGCAGTACATATTTAGCTCATATAATATCACACAACACGAGATTCTGATGCAGTACATATCTATCTCATATAATATTACAAAGTACGAGATTCTGCTGCAGTACATATAAACAATAATAAAATATCAAAACATGCACACTCCAGCTCTTCGTATTTTGGAGTTATGTTGCATCACACTACTGAGATATATGAATTCAATATTAAATGTATTTTTATTATTAAAATGATCAAATATAAATTAAGAATGTGCATTAATTGAGGACATGTATATTTAAATCTGTACTATAATTTTTTTAAATATGTACTATATTAAAATACATTCATATATTTAATCTCACACATTCAAATTACTTTCATTTAATGACTGTTAATATGTTTCTATGGTTCTAAGTTTAAGCGGTTATATCTGGAATCTGACGCATATATATATATATATATATATATATATATATATATATATATATATATATATATATGTATATATATAGGCCATTGCTCAAAACAGAACACTGTTAAAAAAAAGAACAACACAGAACACTTTAGAATCAAATATAGAATCTCATCTAAAACTTGAATTAAATTCAAATTTTAAGCTGAACAACGTTTTATTATGAATGATAATAGTATCCACCATGTTTAATAATAAATATTTATTAAAAATAACATGATTCTATGTAAAATAATCGTGCAAAAAATATATTTATATGATTCTATTCTGGATTCTATTCTAGATTCTATAATATTTCATATCAATAATATGGATGAGTTTGGATGTTAGATTTCATATATTAAGTTTAATTAGTGTTTAGCTATGTAGTTATAACCTTAACAAATAATTATTTGTGAAAAATGAAGTGTTATGACAGTGTTCTGTGTTCTTTTTTTAAAGTGTTCTGTGTGGAGTGCAACCCTATATATATGCACATATGTAATTTACCGAAATTAGAATAACTGAGTGTAATTTGAAGAATACGATAAATTTAGTCATTGAATAAAGATCAAGTTTGAATTTAATTAGAAAAAAAATTATAATCTTTATTCAATTGGATTAATAGATCGAGGGCATTTTTCTAATTCCTAAAATCAGAAATTATAATACAAAAAAGTAAAAACTAAGATGCAAAAAGTTTCTTGTGTTAATAAAAAATGTAATTGGAAAAAAATTGTGATGCATTTTCACAATTTAGAGTTTTTTTTTCAAATTTCGATGATAATAATGTTAGGATCGCATCCACTATAGATTGACGTTAATCAAACACAATAACAAGCACGCATGTAAAGAACACAAACAATTAACATGGAAACCCCTCAAGGGAGGGTAAAACCACCAATCCACTAAATATGAATGTATTACAAGATTGGAGTCGCTCCCTCACTCAACACTCTTGAATACAAATCCCTCAACTTGATCACAAAAGTTCTCTCTTGTGTATCTCTCACACAACTCTCTAACTTTTGCAATACATAAACCTCCTACAAATAGCTATATTTATAGGCACCACAAATATTCTAATCCTAATTTACTTCAAATTCTTATTTATGATAATTACCACCTTTTCCTATCTTGGATAGATTTCCTTCCACAATTAATATTCTACCAAGAATCGGATTACCTCAATTATCATAAATAAGATACCTTCTCAAATTAGGATCCTTAACTTATTTAGGAATTCGGGACGGAACCCAACAAATCCTCCCTCGGCTCGAATTCCCTAATACTTCAACTGAATCCGAGAATCTCACCTTTTTCTCGGTCTTCGTCTTCGTTTCTCCACCATCTAAACAATAGATGTTCTTCTTGTTCATCATCCCTCGTAGAATCAAGCTCTTTCCTTTATACACCTTGCAACTTCACCCTCGTCCAACGAATCTGTACCCCCGTGATGCCAACACGCTCAAAGACAACACGTTCTTTGATGCATCTGGTACAAACCTGACATTGAGAGCCTTCTTGATTGTACCATCATGGAGTTTAAGACAAACAGTTCCAACGCCGTGAACCTTCATCTTCTCATCATTCCCCACAATGATATTACCAAGATCTTCATCCGTGCATAAAGTCTCAAACATCGCTAGATCCCTACATATGTGCATGGAAGCAGCAGAATCCATCACCCATTTTGATTTATTCATCACCGAATCAGAAACGATATCATCACTCGCCACCAAAAACTCTCCATCCTCGATCACATGTGTAGAGTGCGCATCTTCAACTTTGTTCTTTCCCTTCATCTCTTTAAAGGATCTCATGTCTTCTTTAAAGCTGACAGAACATCTGCATATGACCCGTTTCACCACAATAATAGCACTAAATAGTACTCATATCCTTCTTACTCGGCCGAGATTTACTTCTTCCTTGCAGGTCATTGCGCGCGCGACTCCTCCCTCTTTCAGCACTTTGGACAGCTAAAACCGTCTCACCAGTTTGAGAAACAGCATCCTTTGTCAACCTCTCATTATCTCTTAGCGCTTTTAACACATCATCAAGCGTAAGAGACGTCCTCCCCACTAACAACGTCTGCTTAAAATATTTGAAGGACTTCGGTAATGATGACAACAGCAACAGAGCTTGTTCCTCGTCTTTCATCGGCTCATCAACATTAGCCAGATGACATACCAGCTGATTAAAACAACTAATGTGATCATGGAGATTACCTTCTTCATCCAATTTTAATGAGTACAACTCCATCTTCAAATTAAGTCGGTTGGTCAACGACTTCGAAGCGTATATGCTTGCTAACTTGTCCCATATCTCCTTCGGTGTCGATTCCTTCAACACGTTATATCTCACATCGGGTGCAAGTGCCAGCCTGATTATACTCGCCGCTCTCTTCTGGATTTTCGCCCAATCTGTATCACTCATCTCTTTTGGCTTCGTCTTCTCCAAGGCATCATCAAGTCCTTGTTGAATTAACACATCCTTGACGGTTAATTACCACATAGTGAAGTCCGTCTTCCCATCATACTTGGGTGCATCAATCCTCAACGATTTTAGATCCTCCATCAAGCCAAAAAATCAACTCAAGACCAACTAACAACGCAAACAGCCTACTTCGTGATTGCCTCTTCTTTAACGTCGAATCTACTTCTCGAACCTCGCTCTGATACCAGTTTGTTAGGATCGCATCCACTATAGATTGACGTTAATCAAACACAATAACAAGCACGAATGTAAAGAACACAAACAATTAACATGGAAACCCCTCAAGGGAGGGTAAAACCACCAATCCACTAAATATGAATGTATTACAAGATTGGAGTCGCTCCCTCACTCAACACTCTTGAATACAAATCCCTCAACTTGATCACAAAAGTTCTCTTTTGTGTATCTGTAATATCTCGTAATTTTTTTGAATAATATTAATTGATTAGTAATAATAATAAGAGGTTAAAGTTGGATTATGATTAGGATTTAAAATTTAATTAGGATAATGGGCCTAAATTATGGATCAGACTTAGGATAACCGGTAGGTATAGAATTAGGGTTTGGAGACTCTTTATATATTGATTGTGTTCCGTCATTGTTTTATAATCTTGTGCGAGCCGCCCAACCTTTTCTTCATTTTTCTTACAAAAATTCGCAGGAATTTATTCACACAAATCAGCTGTCTTGTAAAATACGTAGAAAATTCAATTCTTATCGGAATTCGATGATTCTTGATGTTTCGGAAAGCTCTATTAATTGTTTACAACTTTCGTTCACGATGTTTTCTCAGATTCTGTTTCGAACTGTTCTCAAAATCCCAAAACTTATTCAGACTCTGTTTTTCGCTTTGAATCTGAGTCAGCAGACGTTTTATTTAATTCCCGATTCGTTATGAGTCCGTTTTCGATGAGCCTTACCTTTTTAGAAAGGTCTTTTCGTCCTCTACAGCTTTTATGTTTTGAGTAATTCCATAAAATGTTGTTTAGGGGGTCAAAAGAGTAGATTATTGATCTGGGCAGATTGGATTCATGGAGGATTTTGGAGTCTAAGATGAGATGATTTTGGTTGCTTGCTAAGGATTGTTTATATGATTTTGAATGATGTGAATTATTGGTTTTCGGTGTTGAGGTAAGTTTCCGATTGATCTTTCTAGTGTTTTTAAACTGATGTGTTATATGTTTATATTTGATTTATAAATTTGGGCTAAGTGATTATATTTGAATTGATTTGTGTTCTCGTATATGTGCGGTGTTGACGATGATTTCGGAACTCTTATTTATGCCATGGTTTGTGAAAATAATAATAAAAATAAGGACCGAGTCACCAGGTTATAGTGACAGTTTTCAGAAAATTCAGGACGGTTATCACCGGGTTGTAGTGGTCGTGGTATAAATTATGAGTTTTGGGTTATTGTTCACCATGTGATTGTGGCATCGAATAAGAATATGAAAGTGTTTTGAAAGTATTTGTTTCGTATATTATAAAAAGTATATTTTATCTTATGTGTATACATGTTACTTGGCCCGACTAGTTGGATCGATTAGTTGCTTGCTGGGCTGTATAGCTCATTACTTACAATTTTCAGGTTTGATTTCAGAGCATGTTGATGTGCATTGGATTTGGAGTTCGGTGATGTTAGATTTGGCTTGACTTTTGGACTTCCGTTAGCTGCGCCTTTGTAATAGTCACCTTTGTAATCGGATTTTGGATTAATAAATTGTGTTGTATTTTAGTTTTGGAGTTAGTTTTAATATTCCGAAAAGTCGGGGTGTTATAGTTGGTATCCAGAGCGAGGCTGTCTATCGGAGTGTGTTAGGTATGGGACTAGCTCATTCCCTAGGGTGCGATCTGTGGACCGAAGTTTTAGTTTGACTTGTCGGTGTTTAGTGAGTTTTTAGTTGTGTGTCTTGACTTTTTAGATGGGTTTTGGAGAATAGATTTGGGAGAATTTGGGGACCAAATTCTTTTTAAGGAGGGTAGAATGTAATTTCTCGTAATTTTTTTGAATAATATTAATTGATTAGTAATAATAATAATTGATTAGTAATAATAATAAGAGGTTAAAATTGGATTATGATTAGGATTTAAAATTTAATTAGGATAATGGGCCTAAATTATGGATCAGACTTAGGATAACCGGTAGGTATAGAATTAGAGTTTGGAGATTCTTTATATATTGATTGTGTTCCGTCATTGTTTTATAATCTTGTGCGAGCCGCCCAACCTTTTCTTCATTTTTCTTACAAAAATTCGCAGGAATTTATTCACACAAATCAGCTGTCTTGTAAAATACGTAGAAAATTCAATTCTTATCGGAATTCGATGATTCTTAATGTTTCGGAAAGCTCTTTTAATTGTCTACAACTTTCGTTCACGATGTTTTCTCAGATTCTGTTTCGAACTGTTCTCAAAATCCCAAAACTTATTCAGACCCTGTTTTTCGCTTTGATTCTGAGTCAGCAGACGTTTTATTTAATTCCCGATTCGTTATGAGTCCGTTTTCGATGAGCCTTACCTTTTTAGAAAGGTCTTTTCGTCCTCTACAGCTTTTATGTTTTGAGTATTTCCAGAAAATGTTGTTTAGGGGGTCAAAAGAGTAGATTATTGATCTGGGCAGATTGGATTCATGGAGGATTTTGGAGTCTAAGATGAGATGATTTTGGTTGCTTGCTAAGGATTGTTTATATGATTTCGAATGATGTGAATTATTGGTTTTCGGTGTTGAGGTAAGTTTCCGATTGATCTTTCTAGTGTTTTTAAACTGATGTGTTATACGTTTATATTTGATTTATAAATTTGGGCTAAGTGATTATATTTGAATTGATTTGTGTTCTCGTATATGTGCGGTGTTGACGATGATTTCGGAACTCTTATTTATGCCATGGTTTGTGAAAATAAGAATAAGAATAAGGACCGAGTCACCGGGTTATAGTGACAGTTTTCAGAAAATTCAGGACCGTTATCACCGGGTTGTAGTGGTCGTGGTATAAATTATGAGTTTTGGGTTATTGTTCACCATGTGATTGTGGCATCGAATAAGAATATGAAAGTGTTTTGAAAGTATTTGTTTCGTATATTATAAAAAGTATATTTTATCTTATGTGTATACATGTTACTTGGCCCGACTAGTTGGATTGATTAGTTGCTTGCTGGGCTGTATAGGTCATTACTTACAATTTTCAGGTTTGATTTAAGAGCATGTTGATGTGCATTGGATTTGAAGTTCGGTGATGTTAGATTTGGCTTGACTTTTGGACTTCCGTTAGCTGCGCCTTTGTAATAGTCACCTTTGTAATCGGATTTTGGATTAATAAATTGTGTTGTATTTTAGTTTTGGAGTTAGTTTTAATATTCCGAAAAGTCGGGGTGTTATAGTATCTCTCACACAATTCTCTAACTTTTGCAATACATAAATCTCCTACAAATAGCTATATTTATAGGCACCACAAATATTTTAATCCTAATTTACTTCAAATTCCTATTTATGATAATTACCACCTTTTCTATCTTGGATAGAAATCCTTCCACAATTAATATTTTACCAAGAATCGGATTACCTCAATTATCATAAATAAGATACCTTCTCAAATTACGATCCTTAACTTATTTAGGAATTCTGGACGGAACCCAACAAATAAATACCTTATCATTGTAGTATCATGTGAAATTAAAATTATAAATATAATATACTATGAAAAATTAATTTATTTAATTAGAAGAAAATGGACAGTATGAATAAACACATTAACTAACCAAACCAAATTCAAGCTTATTTAGGAAACACGAAAGTTCAATCTAAATTTTTAGTCCAAAAACCCGAAATTCAAAATTTTAAATGAAATTAATCCCGGCCTTCAAAATTTTGGTGCCTCGATGAAACTGACAGAGGCCAATAAAGCCGAAAAAGTCAAGGCTAGACATAAGTAATTATCCCGAACAATGAAGGGTAATATGGTGATTGTAGTAATATGAGATTTACATTCTTGTTATTTTTTTAATTTAGCAGCGCACACACATATCACCAATCGCCTCCGATCCCTTCTTTCCCCCAATTCTCATATACACACACATACATATCCTCTCTCTCTCTGTCTCTCTGTCTCTCTCTCTCTCTCTCTCTCTCTCTCTCTCTCACAAACATCGATTTCTCGATCGCCGGGAAGCAGCGATCTCTCCGATTCGCGTTAGGTTTCCGGTGAATTTTGCGGCGGCCAATCGAATTAGGGTTTGAGTATCAGATTTTGAATTGAAATTTGATTAATTAGGGTTTTAACATGCCTCGGAGTTCGCGAACCAAATCGCGCAAGCACAGTTCGAGAGAAGTCAGAGATTACTCGGATTCTGAAGAAGATTTGAAACGGAATGGTAAAGAAGAGGGTTCAGTTAGGGTTTCCAAGGATTCGATGTCAGGGGATAAGCGCAAAGTCGCTGTAAAAGATCTGGTAGGTCATGGTAATGGTGTTGATGTGGCTGATGAGGTTCTTGTTGTTTCGAAAAGGCGAAAGGACAAGGCTGAAGGTGGAGGAGGAAGTGATAGGTGGAATGCTGATGCTCCGAATGATGTTTTTGTCGATGTTAAAATCGAGACTTTTAATTCCAAAGCCAAAGAGAAAGAAAAAGTGTTGGTTGATTCTTCGAGGAGTAAGACTGGGAGGAGACATGAGAGTGATAAAAAGGATGAGCTTTTAACTGTGGTTGCGGAGGAGGAGAGTAAGAGTGGTAGAGTTGAGTCCAAACGCAAGGGCGACAAGGAGTATGGGAGGAAGGAGTATAAGGAGAAAGAGCGGTGGGATAAGGAGAAACTGCTGGAGGATGGGAAGGATGCGGAATTTACTAGGAAGCATGGGTTGCATTCTGTTGATGTTGCTGAGGAACGACATGGCAAGCGCAGTAGAGAAAATATTGGTAAGTTGTCTAGTTATTAGTGTTTTACTTTTATATGAATATATGAATTTGTACTTGTAACATTCTTTAATTTCTGTTTATCAGTATATTGGTTGCCTTTACTTTGTTAGATTGTGATTTTTGTTTATTATTATTATTTTTTTGTGTGTTGGTGATTGCTATACTGGCTGTAGGTTTGCGTGGATAAATTTAGTTGGGTTTATTAAGTGATCCGGGAGACCACCTAGAGTGCTTTATACCTGTTTTTATGTTTCAAATGTCATAGTTGGGGTTATATTTGGCGCCTGTATATGTAATTGTTGGGTGTCTTAAATATCTTCTTGTGAGTTGACTAACCATGTTGCTAATGCTTTTTGGCAGTCATATTAAAAAAAAATTGTGAGCAAGAATTCTCATGGCGGATCACTGTGCTTTTCTTTTTCTTTTTGTATAACTACTATGGGATAACTTTATGAAAATGAAATAGCTAAATATAGATAGGAGTACAATATAATTTAGTGAAGGGGTATATGACCGCAACATTAGAGGATTTTAAAATAATTTAGCCTGTTTTAAATTTTTAACCAATATTTGGTGTACTGAGCCTGAGGGATTTATGCTGTCAAAGTAAGTAGTTCTCGGTTAATGCCAATTTGAAATTGTTTATTGATCTTTTCCCTTTAAATACAATACCAGGAATTCTATTATTTGGAATGTAGTTCTGTACTGTTCTTCTGTCGATAATTCTAGAATTAATTCAGTACGCTTACATTGCAGTTTGTTCAAATCATAATCATCCATCTTATGTCATGAATTCTTTTACAGAAGGTCCTGTGCAAGATCAGCTTCGAAACCCGGAACTGGAGAAGGAACTGGATAAGAGAATAAGGAGGAGAGTAGATGGTTCTAGTGACAAGGATAAATATCAAGACGATGCAAGAGATTATGATGAAAAGCGGTCCTCGAAGGGTGACCGCTCCAAGGATGTTTGGTCTAAGGATGAGAGGCATGGGGATAAATACAATGAAGAGAATGAAAAATACAGCAGGCACAAGGAAGATAAATATCGAGAGGATAGCAAGGATAGTAGATACAAGGATGCCAAATATAGGGAAGAGGGCGAAAAAGACAATAGGTACAGGGATGCTAAGTATCGTGAAGATAGTGACCGTGATAACACAAACTGCGATGACAATTACCGTGAAGATGGTGATCGTGATAAAAGACACAAGGATGAAAAATATCGTGAAGATGGTGAAAGAAATATCAGGCATAGGGAGGATAAGTATCATGAAGACGGTGTCAAAGATGATAGGCACAGGGATGATAGATATAGGGAAGATGTTAATAAAGATAGCAGGCACAAGGAAGAAAAGCATCGTGAAAATGCTGACAGAGACAGAGATGGTAAACGCAGGGATGTGAAGCATAGAAATGATAGTGACAGAGACAAGAGATCTAGAGATGTCAAGTACAGGGATGATCACAGCTCTAGAGATCGAATTAGTGATTCTGAGAAGCGTTTGAGGGATGAAAATAATGCTTCTGATCATCACTATAGGAAGTCGAGCAACCGTGATGGAAGTCCTACTTACGATGAGCGAGGTTCTAGATACAAGGATGACAGGGGAAATAGAAAGGCAACTGATAAAGAGGACCATAATGATATTAGGTCTCAAAGTACGAAAGAGCAACAGTTTGATGCTGAGAAAAGATCTGGAAGCAATAAGGTTGACTTAATTACAGATAGAGGAAGATCTAATTTTCGAAATGCTGATGCAGATGTAACATTAAATCACAGCCGTCGAAGAAGTTCTCCTAGTTCTAGCACTCATGGTGCTAGAGATCACTACAGGTATGTTTGGTTTATACTTGTATCTTTGTCGGCACTTCTTGTATCATTCTCCGTAGTGCACTAGATTATGTGGTAAATGTTCTTGTTTTCCTTGCTCCTTTAGTTCACACCTATGTTATGGGTTGATAGTGCATGCACAGAAACATCAGATATCATGCAGTTGAACCTTAGATTTTCAGTTTTACACAATTGATTCTGCGCTTGTATAGATGACAATTATGGGGCTAGATAAATTATCATTTCCTTATATCCACTCACAGAAAGAGAAATAGGTCTCTTGCTGCAAGCAGATGGAGTTTTCGATATCACTTTTTAATTATTTCTATTGTAAAAAAATTACCCGAAGTTGGCTTAACAATAGTTGGCGATGTTATATATAATTGCAGGGTTTCAAAGCTAGAAGAATCCAAGTACAGAGACTATGGTTATGACGATAGAACGCGACAGAATGGAAGCTCTGGAAGAGAGTTCAATGGCGCTAAACAGAATGAGAAGTTGCTTTCATCTCGGTTAATGGAAAAATCCATTCAGAAGGATGATAGCCAATTTAATGAATCATCAGTGGCTGATAGGCGCTTGAGATCAGATGCCCGAGCTTCACCCTTGCGCATGGTGGACAAATCGCCATCATCAACAAGTAATGATAGGAGACATCTGAATAGAACTGATGTTAGGCGGTCTATTGAGAAAGAAGAATCTGGTCAAAGAAGTGGTGGTTCACGGGACTATACTGGAAGAGAAGGAAAAGGAGGACGAGAGTTGCCTATGCACACTCATGCTGTTGATGAGTACTCCCAAGCAGATGGAGATAAATCATCTGCTTCTTCCCCTTTCACCAGAAACTTCTCTGGCAATTCTAGGTCCATTTTACCTCCTCCTCCGTTCAGGACAGGTGTAGACAGTCCTTCAGGTTTTGGCCCCGGAGAAGATGATAATAGAGGGAGGTTTAACAACCGTCATAGGAGAGGTGGTGATTCTAACATGGGAAGATCCCAAGGAAATGCTTGGAAAGGTATCCCAAACTGGCCTTCCCCAGTGACAAATGGTTACATGCCTTTTCCACATGGTCCACCTCCTGTAGGTTTTCATGCCGTAATGCAACAGTTTCCTTCTCCACCTATATTTGGTGTTAGACCTACAATGGATATGAACCACAGCCTTCCTTACCACATGTCAGATGCTGATCGATTCCCTGGTCATGGGCGTCAACTTGGTTGGCGGAACTCTGTAGATGACTCTGCTCCCTCTGTACACGGATGGGATGCAAATAACTCAGTCTTTGGTGACGACAACCGTGGTTATGGGAGAGTGGATTGGGACCAAAACAGGACCCAAATGGGCAATCGAGGATGGGATACAAGCGGAGACATGTGGAAAGGGTCAAATAGTGGGTTGAACACAGAATTGACATCTGCTCCTCAGAAAGAAGATTTGAAACATTCAGCAGTTGATGATGTTTTGGCTGGACAGCAAGCACAGATTGAACAAAATCAGCCAAATGGTAAAGCTGATAGCCTTGATGTACAGTCTATTGATGCTCTTCCTAATGTAACTTTGAACCCTTCTGAGAAACCTCCTTTAAAAAGTCGCGAGAATTCGAAGATGTCAACGAAGGATGATGTTTATGATCACAATGTTTATCTGTCCAGGCTTGACATTTCAACAGATCTTACGAAACCGGAGTTGTATGACCAGTTAACTAGCTTAATGGACTTCGACAGTAACACACTTGCATTCGAAGATGATGTCAAGATATTATATGTTGAGGTAAATTATAGTTATTCTAGAATTGGGAGCTAAATTTATTTTGCTTCAGTACTTTTCTAATTCTTAATTTCTCTTCTAGCAGGATGGTTTAGAAGCCAAAGTTTCTGATCAAATTATGAGTTCTGCAATGAATAATACTGTTTTTCAGGTATTTGCTTTACCAGCTGAAGTATATTTTAACTAATAAAATTTTTGTAAATATTCTGCTGGCATCAACTTTAATAGATTGTAGGTAAAATTAATCAAGTTCAAGTTTGTAGCTACTTCTGCACATTCTTTGGATGTTTGTTTTTGGTTTCCTGGTGATTTTAAATTGTTGAGGACATGTCAGTCTGTCAACTTCATTCTATAAGAACACGGGTGGATCTCTCTCTCTCTCTCTTAGTTTATGTAGATACATAAATTATTCAAGTCACGTAAAGCTCTTGAGCAACATTCCTCTGTTGCTAATGCAACATTTGTATACTATTAGATCATTCAATTCGATTTTGTGTATTTTTTATCCTTTTAAAATTTTGGAGGATTTGGTAAAAGTGCGGATATCACACATTCATGTCATATGTTCGGATTCATTTACACTACTATGTTTAATGGAAGGAGCCTGTGTTATCGGATAATATGAACTTACTGCACTGTGATCATGCTAATTTTCATTAATTCTTTGATATTCATTGAACTTGCAGAAAGCAATGTCTCTATATGAGAAGCAGAAAGGAGAAACAGAAGCTGCAAAGGGAGAGAGGGCACAAACTCCCAGTTCGGAGTACCTCAAGATACAGGGTTTATATAATGAGAAAGCTGCTCTGACTGATGGTAATTCGAGAGCTCTTGTTCCATTTTGTGTTGAGCAAGGAAGAGAAGATGCAGTTTCAGATCATAAAGAGCAGGACTTGCCAAGGGATGCGGAGGAATCTCAACCTGCTTGCAAAAAGTTGGATGAGACATTTCTTACTGACAATATGGTGGGATCAGAGGGAGAGGTTAGAATGGGGAACGTAACAGAAATGGAGGTGGATCCAGGTTCCAGGCAGGAGAATGTGTCCACCCCCCTGCTAAATGTAGAACCATCCAGTCCTCTTCTCCCTTCTAATCTTGAAGAAATGCCACCAGGCAGTCCTGTAGTCAGTCATTCTGCTGATGATGAGCACAGGTTGACTGAAACTAAGTGTGCTACTATGCTTTTGTCTGATGTGTCTGCTGAGGCAATGATGCCAGAGTCGGTTGAGTCTGGGTCAGTATATTTAAGTCGGATACATCATTCTCCTGAAAGTACACATTGAGACAATTTTATTTTTCCTTGAGCTTTTTAATGTCCCATTCCGTAGTTAAATCATCTGCTCTATGGTATGGTATCATCTGTGCCTTGTTCAGTTAATAAAACTATCAAGCTCTTTTTTCATGATCGAGCTGATTTTCTGCTTATTCTTATAACATCAATATTTTTATATCTAATATCAAATAATTGATGTGCCTGCAAAGGCATTCTGATCTGTCTGCAGTGTCAAGTGATCATATGAATAGCGTACATACTATAGCAAGGAAAGGATTCATTTGAATATGTCTCACCCGGCACTTTCGTGAGTATATTTTCTTTCTTGATCTCTTAAAACAAAGTATCTTCCCTGTTTACTCAAAATTGTTGGTGTGCCCATTGGAATTTATTTGAGCTTGAAAAACTTGATTTTCATTTCCTTGCCTGTTCTGCTTTACCTGAAAAATAAATATCCTTTTTTTTATTATGAAAATGGCATTATAATTTGAAGTTGGTGGTGTTAATGTGATTTGCATCTGGTTTTTGTCCGACGTTATTTTGCCTGTCACGCTTACTGAGTTGTGTCCGTGACTAGCTTTAACTTTTAAGCAGGGCTGTTAAAAATATTAGAAAAACTCGATATTAAGGCGAAAAAAAATTCGTATTCGTATCTGGAAAATAGCGGATAAAACGGATATTATCTGTATCCGAATCCGTGATATTCGAATCTGAAACTAAATACATATATGATATTTAAATTATATAGTATATAATCATATAACTAAAAATTTATTTTATTAGCTTGTAGTATGTGTATATGCATTAAATAATATATTTATACAAATTTTCTATAATTATACAAATATATTATATTATATATATATATATATATATATATATAAAATAAGGAAAATAGATTTTTTTGCCATCCAACTTGTTATTTGTTTAGAAACTTACCACTGAATTATAATTTATTTTTTTTTGTCACTAATGTTAGGTTTAGACTTTTTTTTGTCACTAACATTAGGTTCGGATTTGATTATTAACACTATGTTATTTTTTTAGCATTATTAAAATATAGTGTTAGTCTGCAATATAATGGCGATCTGATATGTGTCTATATCTTTATATGTAGTGTCCTGGGTAGTTTACCTTGGAGGACGAGAGTTGGACACGCATTTTGAGACTCCGAAAAATTTCAAAAATTATTTTATTTTATTTTTTCTGAATAAAATTTAATGTTGGTTTTTTTTTTCCTTAAAAATACGTTGGATTTTTTTTTGTCACTAACGTTATGTTTTGATTTGATTATTAACAATATGTTATTTTTTTATCGTTATAAAAACATAGCGGTAGTCTTCAATATTATGTTGATATGATATGTGTCAATAACATTATATACAGTCATCTATACGTCTCCTAGCTAGTTTACCTTGAAGTACGAGAGTTTAACAAGCATTTTAAGAACGTAAAAAATTTAGTTTTATAAATTTAGTGGTAGGTTTCTAAACAAATAATAAGTTTAGTGGCAAAAAAATCTATTTTCCCTATAAAATATTATTTGAGCTCGCTCGTAAATTTTTTTCTAAAATCATTGTAACAGTAGGCCATGAAAAATATCAAATATCAGACATATGTATGAAATATCTGTATTCATATATGAGAAAAAAAATGAATATTATCCGTATTTGTGAAAAAATGAATATTATGGGTATCTGAGATAAAATAAATATTATCCATAAAACTGACAATTGCGGATACAGATATGGATATATTCGTTTACCCTATTTTTTAAGTCACAAAATTATGAACTAAACAGTAGCTTTGTAAATGAAATAAATCAGTGTCTTTATACCTGAAATTTTCGCTGTGTTAATTTTTATGAATTTTTTTTGGGTAAGATGTACAATGTTGTACAAAATTGCAATATGCAAATTTTGATGGAGATAAATTTTCATTAAAAATTCAATGCACTTGTATAATGGAAAAATGTGTGTTTGAGTGCCGTTCTCGAACAACTATGTTATATTTTTCTAATTTTTTTATATTTTTAAATATCTAAATTAAAAGGTATCATCTTTAATTTCAAATATGTTGGAAAGAAAATAATATTGTCAAATTTTTCTTATTTTCAATTTTGAATTTATTGGGAGTAAAAGTTATTTTCAAATATTTAAACTATAAAATCAAAGCGAAAAGTTCTATTAAGACCACTATTTCATCGGAGACTTTGGAGACCACTTATTTCTGCAATTAAAACACTACAAAATTTATTGTTTTGCGAAGTACATTCTATAAATATCACTATTTCATTGAAAATGTTGAAAATTATTTATGCTAAACAAGCAGAATATGCATGTTCAGCAAGATCAACAAATGTTCTACACACTAAACATGGTTTTGTAAAATAATGTGTTTTTTAATATTTTATTTGCCAAATGTATAAAATTTGCAAGATTGTTCATAAAATAATGATCTTTGTAGAACATCATTCGAAAAGTAATACATTTTGTAAATTTTTTATGAAGTATTTTAGTTGCAGTATATAAATGATCTCCAAGTCTCCAATGAAAAAATGGTCTCCATAGAAATTACCCCTAATATCAAAAGATATTTATTGGAGAAAGTTTTAAAAAGATAGGAAAGATAATTTTGAATATCAAAACTATTTTTCTATTTTTGCATTGTTTTTAATAGAACGTTTTGACTATACTGAAAATTTAAAACCCATTCATACATTTATGTAAGGAAATTTCTTGAAACTTTTGAATTTGAAATATCAAAAAAAAAAAAAAATTTAATGTCAAATATGTAACGGAATTCATGATGAGTTGTAAAAATCCGAAATTTTTGAATTTTATATATTAATTTTAGTTCCAAATATATTTGAAGCTGTTAAGTCCCGCCGACTTATGAATAATATTTTCCTGTTCTAAATATGTTTACTACGCTATTAACAGGAATGAGCAGGGGTTCGCGATGCGGGCGGTGCGGTTTTTGGCTAAAACCGCAAACCAAACCGCACGTGCGGTTTTGCCAATTTCTCAAACCGCAACCGCACCATGAAGAGTTAAAACCACATAAACCACACGAAAAGGCGGTGCGGTTGCGGTTGCGGTTGCGGTGTGGTTTATGCGGTTTATGCATTTATATAATTGTTAAAATTAATTTATATAATTTGTCAATAATCAAATATTTTTTGAGTGGAAATAAAATATGAAAATACAAATGAGAAAAATGGAAATTAAAAAGATGAATACAATCTGCTCTATATCTAGCTAGTTACATGTACAACCTTGGTCCACTGATGCATGATGACTTCCACAGGCAATAAAATTATCAATCGACTATGCGCCAACAGATGTTTAACAAGTCTCCGAAAAACTGGTCTGCTGAAACTAATAACCAGAACTTGATACACATGCAGTTCGCCAAATTGATACATTACATACTGTACACTAGTAGCAAGTGATCCTCAACACTTCTTGGAGGATACGAAAGGGATGGGAGGAGAGGAGCCACCACCATCAGAGCAGTATAATGTGAAGGACGATGTGTGGACAGAAAATGTGGAGGAGGTGGAAACTCGTAGCAGCAACAATTCGTCCAAAATGAATACCAAGTCTTCTAACACTAAGGGTGTTGATGATAATGGTAATGCCAACATACTGGATCATTCCGATACAGGTTATGTGGAGGAGGTCTATACCATTTCACAGCAGGGGAAAGTTGAGGACCAGCTGAATTCTATCCATGATGAGAAGGAGAACCAAGGTACTCAGGATGTTCAGGTGCTAGGGGAAACCTCGGATCATGAGGATAGCACAGGGTCCCTAATCAACCCTATTACTCCCCCAGAAATGATGGTGGAAGTAGATATAGCAGATCGAACTACAGATCATAAGGATAGTACAACTGAGAACCCAACTGTAATAGAAGCAGACGCAGGAATTGAGGACTGGAGACTCAAGTGGCAAGAAAGAGATATCTCTAGTGACGAAGCGACTGCTTCTCAATCATTTCAATCGCAAAAATCTTCCATCTTAGATGACATGGTAGAGGAAAGTCTGGAATTTGAAAACAATGTTCTACTTAACAGTATCAATAAAATGAGCATCAAAAGCCGGAGAGGGAGGCCCTCTAAAGGTAAAGTAAAGGTCAAAGAGTACAAAGCTTTTAAAGTTCCTCGAAGACGGAAAATCAGAGGAATGAAATTGGGATTGCCTGTGATAGCTGCAGATAAGGGGCCTTTTGATGAAGCTAAACTTGTGTACGAATCAGCCCTAAATATGGGTCTTCTTCCAGAACACTCCGAGGAGAAAAGCCTACATCTGATTCGAGCCAATCTGGGTAATTGAGCTTCTCCTTTAATTCTACATATCACTATCTACTTTTATGGATAAAATTTCTCTTCTAAGCTGGAATGTGAGAGGCACAAACAAAGTGGTGAACAAACTTAATATTCGCTCAGTAATGTCAGATAGTAAGGCCACAATTCTTTGTGTGCAAGAAACCAAAAGAGCTAATTGGTGCGAAAAGTCGATAGGTTCGTTAGGGGTTCCTGGGGAGGCAAGATGGATAGACTCCCCTTCACAAGGACTATCAGGAGGCCTCTTGATGGTATGGGATAACTCCATTATCAAGGCCAAAGAATCAGGTTGTAGTCAAAACTGGCAATGGATTATTGGTTCTACGGCAGGAAGCACTCAGGATTTCTTATGTGTTAATGTATATGCCCCGCAAAAAGAGTACCCCCAAGCAGGAGTTGTGGTCGGACATCTCCTCCTTTCTCTCTAACATGTCCAACCTGCCCACAGTTATTATTGGGGACTTTAATGTAGTTCTTTCAGACCTTGAAAGAGAACACTGTGTTTATAACCACAGAGATACGGACGCCCTCCTCTCATTTATGCAAGAAAATGACTTAACAGATATTCCACTTAGTAATGGCAGATTTACATGGTATGGACCCGGTCACAGGAAGAGCCGTCTTGATCGTTCCTTGATCAATTCAAAATGGAACGAATTTGGTAGTTGGTTATACAGGGCTTTAACCGAAAATCTTCTGATCGTCGACCAATTTTGCTATCGAATTCTAAATCTGACTGGGGTCCCCGTCCATTCAAATTCTTTCACTGTTGGCTAAAAGATGAAGCTTTTCTTCATAATCTGGGAAAAGTGTGGCAAGCTCATCCAAATTCCTCTATTAGTTTCCGATTCAAAGAGGTCAGAAAATATGCCAAAGAATGGAACTTGACATCTAATGGAAATATAGATGTTAAGATCAAAAATCTAGAAAAAGAGCAAGACATTGCAGACGACTCTAATGCGGCTCTGCCAACAAAGAGGAAGATTGCTATAGATCTTGAGCAAGCGTATGAGCAGAAAGCAAGCATGGTGTGTCAAATCTTAAGACTAAACTGGCAATTACATGGAGAGAGAAATACGGGATTCTTCCACAGAGCTATCGCAGGTAGAAACAGAACCAGACTCATACATGGATTACACGTTGGATCAAATTGGATCACAGAACCATCTTCCATCAAGAGAATTTTTCTGGAACATTTCCGAGATTTCTTTTGCAAAACCCCAAATGCCCGCATATTTTCCCTCAGTCAAGGACTCCTGCCAACCTTAACTAGTGAAGAGAGCAAGCAATTAGTTGAGGTCTTTTCTGAGAAGGAAATCTGGAATGCTCTGCAAGACACGGACTCAAACAAGGCGCCGGGGTCTGATGGTATCAACTCTGGGGTATTAAAAGCTATGTGGCAAACAATCAAGGGTGATATCTGCAAAGCTTTTCACTTCTTCCATTCATCCGGTTTGATTCCTTCAGGTTCAAATTCTTCTTTCATCGCTCTCATCCCTAAATCTAGCTCAGCTTCTAATCCTTCAGAGTTTCGCCCAATTTCATTAATGAATACAAGTATGAAACTCATCTCAAAAGTCTTGGCAAGAAGGCTAAGTGCATTCATGAATAAGCTAATTTCCCCTACACAGACGGCTTTTGTTAAAGGTCGACAGATTTCGGACGGTATACTTATCACTTTTGAAATCTACCATTCCTTGAAATCAGGAAAAAGTAAGGGACTCATTCTTAAAATCGACTTTGCAAAAGCCTTTGACTGCATCAACTGGGAATTTTTGTTTCATGTATTGGAGGTCATGCAGTTTGATGTCAAGTGGATCAAATTGATTCGAAATTTGTTTGATTCCTCAAGGGTTTCAGTCTTGGTGAATGGCAGCCCAACGGAGGAATTCCACCCAACATGAGGCCTCCGCCAAGGAGATCCTCTGTTTCCGTTATTATTTAACATAATTGGTGAGGCCCTCTCGTGTTTGATTAATGCAGCACATAGTAATGGGTTATTCAGTGGTGTGAATATTACTGGCTTTACTGATAGAGTCACCCATCTTCAATTCGCGGACGATGTCATTCTATTCCTCAGCAACGACACTCATTCAGTCCAAGGTATCAAGGCAACTCTACAGGTTTTCGAACTCATCTCAGGCTTAAAAATCGACTACGGGAAAAGTAAGCTTTATGGATTCAAAGAAATCCAGAGCATCTACAACTCCGGTCAAATTGGTTAGGTTGCTCCATTAGTTCTGATCACTTCTCGTACCTAGGAGCTCCTATAGGACAGTCTCCAAAAAAATCAATTTTCTGGAGGCCCCTGGAACATAAAATTGCTTCAAAATTACAGAAGTGGAATGCACCAAATATTTCAATGGCGGGACGGTTGGTGCTACTGCAATCGGTTCTGGACAGTTCCCCGGCGTATTGGTTTAGCTTTTTTAAAATGCCACAGAAGACTATCCAATGCATTGACAAAAAAAGAAGACATTTCTTATGGGGAGGAAAAACCAATGGTCCGAGGAAATTGCATCTCCTAAATTGGGAACGTCTCTGCTCCCCTAAATCTGTTGGAGGTCTAGGATTTGCCCCTCTTGAAGTCCGCAATATCTCGCTATTAGCAAAATGGTGGTGGCGATGCTACTCACAAAGAAACCACCTGTGGAATAACATCTTAACGCGCAAATATGGCGAGCTTATCAGGTTTAACCTCGGGCAAATAGCTGAGTGTACGAATTTACCCCCAATTCTCAAAGGCATTGCTAAGTTAGGACAAAACAGGAGAGTGGAATCATTGTTAAGACCTCAAAATTTCAAGTGGGAACTAGGAAATGGATCATCAATATACTTCTGGGAAGACTGGTGGCAGAGAGATGGTCCTCTGGCTAAAAGTTACTCTAGATTATATTCAATATCCAAGCTCAAGTTTAGGTCAATCTCTGAATTCTTATCTCTTTGGTATGAGAATGGTTCAATTACACGCATCTGAAACCTCAACCTTCTCCCTTCGGACTTGAAACTAATTTCACACCTCAAGGAAATAATAGGAGGCATTCAAATCAAACAACAACATGACAAACTGTATTGGCAACTACATAAGGGCTCGTTCACCTCGAAAGGTCTCATGCAATGCATGACAATTAAAGCTCGCACTCTGTCTCCACAATCTAGAATTTGGTCACTTCTCTGGAGTATAGAGGTTCCTCCGAAGATTCGAATCTTCTTGTGGAAAGTTCAATGGGGAATACTGCCAACCAAGCAACTTCTCTTCTCAAGATTGACAGAAGTGAGTCCATACTGTGACAAATGTGAAGATATAGTTGAATCCCAAAATCATCTACTGTGGGATTGTAAGATTGTCAGGTGGGTCTGGGATTTTTTAGCCAACTGGTGGAGCCTAAAGTCGCAATTTCAAAGGTTCAATTCTTTCTCTCTTGAGACTATTTTGGCATTCCAACGTTCTTCCGCGTCAAAAATTTGGCACTCAGTTGTTGCAGCGAGTATATGGACCATCTGGCTAGCACGTAATGAATCTATTTTTCAGTCTTCAGACCCGAGTAGATCGGTTTTGCTAAGTTTACTCTTAACAAGAATTAACAAATGGGGAGAGGCCTCAAATCTGATTCCATTCTCTGCAGACCCTCTATGGAAATCAAATCCCACAGGTGCAGTGGCGATTTATTATAATAAGCTGAGTGCAGAATATTGGAATTATAAATTCTTGTCTCACGATATAGTATGTGCGACTGATGGGGCTTGGGGGTGCATGTAAGGATGTCCATCTCAGAGGGGCTATAGGTGGTCGAATTCTAAACAACGAAAAGAGAGTGTTACATGTATTCTCGATTCCAGTTAAAGTAGTGAACGGTTTGCAAGCTGAACTGAAAGCCCTACTCTATACTCTAGAACAAGTTGATCGACATTTTAATACAGCAGCTAGAATAGCCATTTGCTCAGATTCTAAGGAAGCTTTACAGCTAATTAGGACAGGAGACGATCAATGTGCAGTGTTGGGAAGACCCATCCCTGACTTCTCTTCCCTTCTAGATTCTCAAGTCAGTCTTTTCTACGTTCCTAGAGAACTGAATTCTGAGGCAGATGATTTGGCTAAGGAGGGCCTCAACAGAGCCTCAGAAGCAATCTTTTGGGCGTCAGAATAGCTGCTATACAACAATAGGCCTCTCATGGATAATCTTCACGACTCGCGAGACGGATTCTACCAATTATGGTCTTTCCAGATTTTTGGGGATTCTTGGATCTTTATCCTTCGGGCACTGGTTTCTCACCTTACCCCACAGTCTAGTGCTTTCCACCTTCTTCCTCTTTGGTGTATAAATACACTTCTCAAGCTTTCATGCAAGGTGCACCTTTCCATACTTACCTCTTCTTTCTCTCATAACATGGACTATCTGTGGGATCCTCCCGAGGGTGAGGCTTTGAAGATTAATGTCCACTGTATCACCACCGCGGAACCACTCCCCAACGGTAACAGTAACAGTGTGGGAGTTGTGGTTCGTAACGAAGCAGGTCAAGAAGTCTGGAGTGCTGCAGGACCAATGCCAGGAAAATCCAAGCTCCAGGCAACGCTTTGGGGCATCTATCATGGTGCACTGCAATGCCATAAGCTGGAGAAATGGAAAACACACATTGAAACCGATCATTGGCGAGCTCTTGAGGCCATAAGTTATCAAGAGGAAGTGCCTCAACAGGAAGAAGTTCAGGAGGTTCTTCGCCTCTACAACACGCTGCATTCAAACAACTTCAAGATTGGGACTACTGACCGAGCAATAACTCGCATCCCAGTGGTGAGAAATGGTATTGCGGCTTATCTGACCAGGTATGGTTTGGATCACATGAAACATTTTGCTGAAACACCTAGCTCTTTTGGTGAAAAGCAGTTCATGCTTGATAGGGATATGGGCCTCCTGTTCGACGAACACCCCCCAGCTAACTTTGGGATGAGAGAGGTCATTGATGGCGAGGCACCTCAGGTAGCCGGTCGCATCTTACTCTGTCAAGATCAAGGGGAGGCACTCCTTTTCTTTTAGAGGCTCCTGTCACTCCCAGCTCGTTGTTCAAGGCTGCAGCCAAGTGGATGTTTTAGTCGGTTTTCCCCTAGTATTTCTATATAAGCCTAGGTTTAAGTCTTTAGCGTTAGTTTCCTCGATGTCTAGACATGGCGTTTGGTTCTACCACAAGGGTCTCAGGTTGGTTGTAGAGCCCTTGTTGGAATATTTATATGGCTTTTAGCCCAGTTTTCAATTCTACTATCGGCTTATCAAAAAAAAATACATATATATTATAAAATATAACATATATTTTATATAATATATTAAATGCGGTGCGGTGCGGTGCGGTTATAACCATACTTCATAAAACTAAAATCGCAACCCGCACCGCATCTTGCGGTTTGATAAAATTTTAAACCGCAAATGCACCATAAAAATTAAAAACCACTTCTCATGGTGCGGTTTGGTGCGGTGGGGGCGGTTTTTGCGGTTTGATGATCACCCCTGTGAATGAGTGCACCTCCAACGACATTGGCTATAATTGTTGGCTATATGGGACCTGTAAAATATTATTTAAATTTGCTCAACCACATTTTGCTTCAATTGTATCGGCTATATTGGTCGGCTATAATTTAAAAATAGTATGTTATTAATATTTTAGATTGTTAAAATAGAATGTATCGATTCAATATGGTAATAAATGAGGTGCAATTTTTCTACAGATTTCTTACAGACCTCTGGAGGTTCGACAAATTTAGCCATCTAGGCTGACTAAAATTATAGACAACAGCTGGGTATGGTTGGAGTATCAGTTTTTCGAGCTGTTGGCTAAATTTTTTTATTTTTAATATGCCAACTCACCTTTTAGCTAAGGTCTTTTATGAGACATAACAACTAAGAGCAAGTCCAACAGTGTCCTAGCAAGTGTCCTATAAATATAATAAAAAATAGTGTCCTAGCAATTTAGGACATCTTTTTGATACATGAACTCCAACAACACGCCTTATACGTATGTCTTATTATTAAACTAATAATTAATTTAAATTAGAATTGGAGAGAAGTGAAAAAATAAGAGGAGAGAGATGCATTGAAATGGTGGGAAGTTAATATTTTAATGAGAAAATTAGTTTAGAACATGTTTAGAAGTGCCTCAAAAATGAGACACTTGTTGGATGTTCTAGTGGTTTAAGACACCACTAGGACATTGTTGGAGCACACATTTCATCCAATTGCTTTATATTTTAACTTAGGACATCAATTTAGGACATTGTTAGACTTGCTCTAAGTTCACTTGATCGTACTATCCTCTCGTGATGACGCAACCATTCGATCACCGCTAGTCAAGTCCCCAAACTGTTGTCCGCACTCGAGATTTTTTATTAATAAAAGATGACCTTGTAACGGGTGTAGATACCCAAACCGGGACATATTTATTTATTTGATGGTCATATATTTATTAAACATTCATTTGTCGAGATTGAACTATAATCTTAACCACTAAATTAAAATATCATGAATCTCATTTATTTTGGATTTAGAAGCGTTTTTAAGATGCTTATCCCTCATATTAATTAATACTATCACATCCTATTATTCTTGTCCATCAACTAAGATTAATTTTTTATTCAACTAGAAGAGCTGTATATTGTCAAATTGTGTATTAATTTCCAAAAACAAATTTAGTTAAAAATTTATTAAGGAACTGCCTAACCTTTCAAAAAAATTTACAAAAATATTATGGTTAATTTTCAATATTTTCAGAAAATGAAAATTTTTGATAGTTGAAAATGAAAATATTTATTTGCAACTTATTAATTTTCATTTGCAACTTATGCAACTTCATTTGTAACAATTACAAACTGATGTTGCAAATGAGGTTGCAGAAGTTGCAAGTCGTATTTTTGAAAATAATTTGTAAAAAAAAATTGTATTTTAAAAATAAATTCAACTTGACGGTATTTTTGTAAATAATTCATAAAAAATTGATATTTTCATAAATATTTCAATATATATATTAATCCAATATATACAATTTTTTGGAAAAGAAAAAAGAAAAAAAGTAATAAGGACAATATAAATGGAAGGAATGAAGTATTGATTTTATATAAAATAATTAGTTGCCTACAAATTTTTTTATGGTGTAACTTATACGTTATAAGTTTGCTTCACAATACATGTATAAGTTAACTCATTTTTTAGCGGTGTTGACAAAAGTTTAACTAAAATGGGTAGGGGCTATTTATAATAATTAAATTTGGTTGATTACCTATTTTATATTATTTTTTCTAAGAAAAATATAAATAATTGTATAAAAAATATTTGGACTTAGTTATGACTTATTCTATTCAAAAATAAATACAAACCATCACATAATTATTAAAGTCTAACGTATTTTATTCCAATATAAACATGATTTATGTAACTCTTTTAATTATAATATTATAAATTTTAATACTATTTAATATACATTATTTTTTGACACATTTTTTGATACTATTTTAAAACGTAGTTTCATAATATCCTTTTAATTTTTTTAATTTTTGATAAAATTTGATGTTTGAATTTTAATTAAAAAAATTTAAAAAAATATTATAAAACTGTATTGAAGATTCGAAATACGTGCAAAATTCAAATAGTAGGGTATATATGAATGAAATACGAAATAAACTAATATTAAATAAATAATAAAATGATATTAAGAGGGGTGTATTGGATTGGGATTTTAAAGCATTTTTTTGCATTCATGAAATCCGAGGGTATTCGATTGGGATTGTTTGAAATCCATTAAAATCTTGAGGTATTCAATTGAGATTTTAAACTATGCTACAAAATCTAGTGGTATTCAATTGAGATTTTAAATTATGCTTTAAAATCCGATGGTATTCAATTGGGATTGTTTAAAATCCATTAAAATCTGATGGTATTCAAATGCTGATGGATTTTTTTTCATTTCATAATATGATGGATTTTGTGGCATTCTTCAGTGTATTTTAAGTTTTTTGAAATCCCACTAAATTCAATGGGATTTCGAAGCATTGTACCTAAATCCTATCAACTCTGCGACATTTCATCAAGAATCCGCAAAAAATCAAAATCCCATACAATCCATTAAAATCCATAGACTAAAAATAATGCATTAAAATCCCAATCGAATACACCCCCTAAATTTGAATTATAGAGCTATTTAGATTAATTTGACTACCAGGAGTTTTATAATACGGGACAGACGAAGACAGACGTGTAATGATTGACATTGATCTCAAACAAATTTGATTGAATTCCACTGTCTTTCTGTCTCTTTTCTCCTCCTCCTTTTTCACAGGTTCCATCTCTTACCTACTTGTTTGTGTGTATATATTTATGTACAGATCTCTTGCAAAGTTTAAAATCATCTAAATTTATGGTGTTTAATCATCCATTACTTTAGTTTCAAAAATATTACTTTTTGTGAAGTTTGCAATTCTTTAGTTGTGTGGGTGGTTTTTACTTGAGATTGTATTAAGATCATGTGATTATTGCATTATCTATTATGCTTTCCATGTCATGTGCAACTGTTGTTTTACTTTAATTATGGAGTAGGTTATATACCAAGTTGAGTTGCTACATATATGCTGTTTTTGTATTGTTTTAACATAGATTCGTAGGAGAATTTGTGTACTTTGTGTTTGATGCACCTTGTTTTGTTTCGATTTCTGTGTTTTTGTACACAAGGAGTAAAAATATGGAATTTTTTATAGATTAATTGAGGAATTAATATGATTTGAAACTTGAAAGTTTCGAGTTTTAATTTAAGTTTTGGTAGTTTTCGATGGGGTGTAAATCAGCTTGATGGGTGATGGGCCTCGAGGAATAGAAGTTTTTCCTGATCATTTTCAAGCATCAACATCAGGTGCTCATTCCTCACAAACTCAGGGGTCTCCGGTTTCTCATCCAAGACCAGATTTTGAGGTATGAATCTTTGATTTATTGTGGATATGGTTTATTAGGAAATAATAAAGGGGAATGGTGTAAATTGATTTTTTTTGTTGTTGATTATGTTGTTCTGTTAGAATAGTCTGGAAGTCGTGTGTGGGCCCGGAGAAAATTAAGGACTGCTGCGTCCATGTTGAACCTGTTTAGCATTAGGAGGTTGCCGTGGGTGCCAGGTCAGGAAAAGGTGGGAATAAGTTGTGTTATTTGAATTAACTTAATTTGCGATTTCATGAATGTAAACAAGTGATGGACTTGATGTCAGGTTTTGTTAACTGCTCCGGAAGTAGAATCTCTCAGAACAGAACTTGCTGATTTGGAGGAAAAGGAAGCTCTTCTGAAAGCACAGTGAGTGTTTAGTTATATTTTCACTGAGAACTCTATTAAGTTTCACATGTAAATTTTGCTTGTCCATCTCTCTGGGATTTTTGGCACAAGATTAGTTGATGTATATAGAATAAGAAACAAATGGCAAGGCAGTATTATAATTTACAGTTGGATTGAAGGTTATATTGAGTCATCAATGTATTCTTGTTTTTCTGGAGAAGACAAAAAAGCCCAAGTCTGAAATTGACACTGAAGCATGCCTTTGGTTTGAGTGTTATTTCCTTTTTCCAAGTCTTTGTAATACACTCAGTTTTGTGTGAGTTTTCACGAGGCTAATCTGTTGTGTATAGATTGGAACATCTTGATGAAGTCTTGCGTTCTGCCCGTCTATCAGGCTATTTATACCTGCGAACGGTAATTATTATTTCAGTGTTGGTTTATACTTTGTTGTATGTGTTGCCTACTGTTGTAAGAAGTCCCGTGTCTTTACATAGAGATGGGCAACTTTACCTGGTGAACCAGCTCCTATCGATGATGATACTGAAATAGATGACTGGCTCCCACGTTTTCTGGTCCTGCACGGATCATGTATATACTTGTATCTTATGTCAACAGGTAATTTCTTTAAGTTTTTTGTTTAAATAAATTCTTGCAGTCAATGTTGCTATAGTTACTCATATTTTCTCATGCTAGCCACTCAGTGGTATCTCTGTGTGTTTTCACTAATTTGGTAGCCTCTGTCGGACTAAATGAGTGATTTTTTTTTATAATGTAAGCCTTAAGTATGTTGATCCTTTTCTGATGACGGTAATGAATAATGTGCGACAGATTTGAGTCCGCAGGATTCTACCCTATTATCTGATGTTGTTGAAGTTGGGTGTCTTCCCTGCTTCACCCGAGAAGATGGGGAACTTCGTCATAATTTTTATATATTAACTCGTCAGGGGCTGCGATATGAGTGCTCGAGTGTGTCTAAGATACAGGTACACATTATGATGTTGATTCTATTTGAGCAAGGGTAATGCCTGAAATTACTTGAAATGGCACTGAAGTTGTGTTCTTCAATGTGTTCTTCAATGTATATCTTCCTTGCATTGGATTGGGTACCATATGATAACATTTAAGAAGAAAGTGGTCATGTGATAAGTCAAGTACCTAATTTGTATATGCTGGGTCACAGGTTCAAAACACCAAAAGATGAAACTTTTGTAAAAGTTATTAAGTGGAGAGAAATGTCTGACAAATCTGTTTTTTTTTTCACTTATAGACCGTGACATTTAAGAGGGAGGGGGGGGGGGGGGGGGGGGGGTTCTCTGGCCCCCCTCCAGCGGCAGCCACCATAGAACCTTTTATCTACGGCTACTCTTTGTGTATCGTGTGTGTGTATTATTTAATAAATCTTCAATCTTGATTTAAATAACAATTATATGGATGTAAAATAATAAATCTGGACATAACAGAATAGATAGGTAACTGTATTTCCATGATTCCATACTTTGACATGTTCGGATTTTGGTGTCCTCGGGGAAGAGAGAGTATAAATAGTAGAATTGATTGTAGTTTAACAAGATTACAAGAATGGTGTCAGCCCTTTTGACTTGTCTAGTAGGATCAAGGGTAGTAACAAAACTTTTGAGAATTCCATTACTCACCAGTGGTGCTTACTTTGTACTAGTTTGAACTTAGTAGTGGTGTTTAATTTGTAATAATTTTATTCAAACTAAATCAATAAAATTAAAGTTGAAGAAAACTAGATTAAGATTTTGTTAAATTAGGGAACTTCTCCGTACCTTGGTTTCTAATAAAAATTTCCCTTGCAGGTCGACTCTTGGTTGACAGCTTTACACGAAGACTGCATATTGCAATCCGACAAATTATCTCTTTCAGATTCAGAAGAAACACATAAGAAATTAAAAGGAGAAGAAATGAAAGTTGAATCCGGAAGTCATGAATAGCTTATAGTCTTTTACTGAAAGACCTGAAGTTGTAATAACATTTAGACAGTGTTAGCACAATGAATGGAATATAATCATGTACATAGAATTACACTCTACTTATGCGCAAAGCAAGTGGAGTTGTAGATGACATTTCACATGAGTGCGTGTTCGTCTTGTATCACATTAGTGATACCAGTGTGGGGTTTTCTAAATTTTACAGCTTGATTTGATTTTACTCAATTATCTTATTCATGTATCTAGTTGCGCAGGCTAGTGGGGGTTCCATGAAGATTTTGTTGCAACTGCAATTGTCGTCCCGTGATAGGTTACCTGATCATTCATAAGGTTTGTTTTTGATATTAGGCAATTTAATCTTGTTATTCTCACCAACTGACCATATTTTATTTTTATTTTTTATTTTGCTCTGATCATTGATTAGGTTTATTTTGGATACTAGGCAAACTGATTTTGTTTTTGTATCGATGGTGGTGTATGGCACATTGGCACCCTGTTCAGTTTCTGGTCAGCGTATGTAAAAGTAGGATAAATTAGGAAAATATAGACATCAATCTAAACAATTTAGAGCATTCCCTTCCGCCTTGTTAACTTTGCCCTATCATTTTGGGATATTATTTTGCTCTATCATTTTATAATATTTTTTGGAATCTAACTTAATGCATCTTCCGACCCCAATGATAAAATTATTAGTATTCCGTCATAATGCAGAGGTCTTCCTATTCCTGAAGTAATTAACATACCGTCACAAGACAATTAAGCTGACAGAAGGCATTTCAGATAGCATCTGACGCATTAGAGCAAGTCCAAGAGATGTCTTATATCATGTCTTAAATTATAATTCAGGGTATTTGATGAAAAGCGTTGATTCAATAATGTCCTAGTAATATCCTATATCACGTATTACTAGGACAATTTTTTCGAACTCCATTTTTGAGACACCTATCTCCTTGGCTTATATTATATTTTATACTAAATTCTCATTCTATTTCTTTCTCTACTCTCTACTTTATATTATGCTTTAACGATGGTTAATAATCTTTAATAATATAATATTAGATATATTGTGAGAATAAGGCACATTGTTAGAGTTCAAGTTAGTAAAATATGTCTTAAATTACTAGGACATGATATTTTATATTATATTTAGGGCTTGAACTAAGACATTTTTGGAGTTGGTGTATTCGATTGGGATTTTAACGGATTGTTTTTAGTCTATAGATTTTAATAGATTTTAATGAATTGTATGTGATTTTGATTTTGTGCAGATTTTTGATGAAATGTCGCAGAGTTGTAGATTTTTTAAGATTTAAGCACAATACTTCAAAATCTCTTGGATTTTGGTGGGATTTCAAAAACTTAAAATATACTGAACAATGCCATAAAATTCATCATTTTATGAAATTCAAAAAAATCCGCCAGTATTTGAATACCATCAGATTTGAAACAATCTCAATAGAATATTATCGGATTTTTAAGCATAATTTAAAATTATGATTGAATAGCACCAGATTTTGTAGCATAATTTATAATCCCAATAGAATACCTCAAGATTTTAATGAATTTTAAATCATCTCAATTGAATATTCTTGGATTTCGAGAATGAAAAAAAATCTTTAAAATCCCAATCCAATACACCCCCTAAGTTTTTATTATTTTGATATGTCCCTTCGTCTTCGTGTATTCAAAAAATTATAACTTTTAATAATATAAAACAATATCACATCAACTACTTTTCTGTACAATCTTTATTCTATAATAATATAAAATACTATTACATTCACTACTTTTCTCCACTATCTCCAATGTATTATTAAATATAAATTCATTTAACCACTTTACCCACTTTTCATCCAACTTTACTCATTTTTCACACATTTTCTTTCTCTCTGTGTCCAAACCCAATGTATATTATTAATTAGGACGGAGGGAGTATATTCTTGCATCCCGGGTGTTTTTATTATATTAGAGCATCTCTAATGGAGCTATAACATCATTGTAAGACATTATTATTATGTAAAATTTGTTTAACATGTAACATTGTGCTTCGTTATATTGGTGTTGCAATAAAATTTATATAAAGTTCGTTCTCATGGAAGGACTCAATATAATATCAAACCAAGTATATTATTCCTTTTTATTTAGAAGTTTGGAGAAAATGTGTGTTTTTACTATCAACTAAATTGAACTAATAAAGCAGTTAAAAGTGTGAATTAATGAAGATAAAAAGCAATCCAAGATTCAGGTTTCTTTACTGGCTGTCATGAATTTTAATCAATTGTGATGTGCAAGTCTCTGTTATGCTAAAAACAATCCTTTTAATAATTATAAAATCCTCTCCCTAGGCGGATTATAATATCTACAATTATCTTCTAAAAGCCACTCCCGTGATGAATTAAAGCACAATTGTAAATTACTAAGCACCAAGGATCTCATGTCTCATAACTCGCATAATAATCTCTCAATTAATTATTTGAGTTATGTCTGTCATATCATGTACTAGAATTATAACTCCTCTCCCAATTCGTTATAACTCCTAAAGATTCAATTAAAAGTTAGTTACTCTTCTAATTGTATAAAGCGTTCAATGACAGATTAGCATACACAGAGAAATCACAATATCAGATTAGACAAACATCTTAAGCCAACAAATACACCCTAATCCTCGGATTAGAGGATTAGTTACCCATAACTATTAAAGAAAACACGAATATATATATATATATATATATATATATATATATATATATATAGAGTGGAGTTATGTGGGGTACTATTACCTTTAAGAATTTGGAGTCCCTAAGATCCACCGTTGGATTTAAAAAAATCCTGTGGCTAAGATGTAATAATAAAAAATCCTGCCGACAATTTTTAAGCAATTTTGAACTCTACCTTTACGCACGTTACTTCAAAGGTGTATCACGCATCCTCCGGTAAGAGACACTAGTACGACCGTTATCAAGAATCCCTGATTTTCGCTGTGATCAACCCGATTTGCAGAACGGTAGAGACGTAACTCAACGACCGATTAGGGGTTTGCAGGACGCAAAAATTTTGTTCGAAGTCTGGTATGCCCACTATCTTCTCATTATGTCATTCAATTGCTTTGCATGTCGTTTTTTGATCGCTGAATAGACTGATTTTATGAAATCCGGAAGTCCGATTGAATGGGTTGTTCTCCACTTTCCGGCAGCCCAATTGAACGGGTTGTCCTGCATTTGCTAGAAATCGTGGCTCCTCTCTTGTTTTTTTGGGCTTTGTTAGAAATAGAAGTTTGTGTGTTTTTACTCGACATATTGCAAATAAATGTCCTCTTTTTGGATAATGACCGTTTCGATGGAATTTGGATCTTATGTTATGTAATACATTCTTTAAAATCTAAATGCATTTTGTGGTTTAGTTCCGCACTTTGTTATTATTTTGATCCTGAAGTTGTGTATTATGTGGTTCTGCATTTGGTATGTATATTCATGAACAAAAGATTGCAACTTGTAATGTGTCCTGCAACTTTGTAATATGCTAGTATCTTGATATTTTGTTGTTTAGTACTGCATTCGGTTACTATTTTGATCCTGAAGTCGCATACTATTTGATTCTGCATTTTGTATGTATTTTTGCAAACGAAGATTCCTATTTTTAATGTCTCCTGCAACTTTGTAAATGGAGGTTAGGGATGCAGGATGTTAGTGGCAGATTGTACTGCACATCTTTGATTTTAAACTTTTTTGAATTAATAACTGCAGGATTTGCAGTTGTAAAAAATAAACCACATTACAGGCATAGTATGCATAATGTATTGTGTAATGATTCCTTAATGCAGGACTTTTTTCCTTAAAAAGAGAGAGCATGCCAAGGAATTCGTTCATACGTATAATTATTTTGTTGTGAAGAACATGAATTAGCACATTGAATATAATATGGCTATCATTCTTGCTCCTTTCGTTTTAATTATGGTTTTTAAAAATTTATGCAGCATGAAAATGAAGTAATCATCTTATTTGTTCCTCTTGTCTATACAAATGGACCAAAAAACCATTCAGTTACGTCGATCTTAAAAATGATGATAGTGATAATATTCAAGAAAAAGGGAAAACGTTAAGAACATTTACTAAGAATTTGGGATGTGGTTCTGCTTTAAGAGATAAAAGAAAGATAAGTAGGCGAATTGTGGATGAGATAGTACATTACAGAATAAGGACGGGTCGCATATAGATTATTTTTGAGCTATGTGTTTTAGTAATTTGTTAATTAGTTGTTTTAACCTGAATATAATATTTGTATTGCAGGTTATGAGTCGATAATGCTTGTCCTTATGAAGTGCAAGAAAAACACCATGGACAGAAGGACTAGAGTAGACGCTTAGTATAGAAAGGTAATTTACAAGATATACAGAACTACATGAATTGTCTACAAGTGGGATTGTGCTAATTTGTATTCCTCTGCAACTAATTTCAGAAGAGCAAAATCTAACATTATTAGGCTACTATTTAACATTGAGTTTTAACTGCCATGAAATATGAATCAATTTGTCAACATTTGAAGGATAAGATTGTGAAAAAAAGTTATATAAAATATTATCTTATTAAAGTTGTTTTATGCTTTTACTATATTATTTTGCGGTTTGAAATAACAAAAAAAGAAAAGAAAAATGCAGGATGATCGAAAATTCTTGTTAAACAAGCTGCAGATTTATAGTCATCGCTTAGTGACATGGCGCTACAATGAGAAGATGAAGCTAGTACTAGACGGTATCAACCACATTGCTAGAAATGAAGAAACAAATGGGGTAAAGGAATGATGACATCCCTACCGATTAAGTTAAAAAAAAATACATAATCTGAAAGACTAAGTTCTATGTATTAGTTTGCTCGTTTTATGATACTGCAGTTTTAGGACTGTGTAAGACGGAATCTCTTGAATTTGTTAACTTTGATTTGGATTTGGAATGCTATGACATATAATGGACTTATTGTCATTGTTTGGCTGAATTAGTAGACTGATAATACATTACTTCTGGGTGCCTAAATTCGGAGATATTGCGGTGAACAACCTTCATGTTCTGCGATCTGGATGTTCTGCATTTGAATGACTACGTTCCTCCTTATCTTGACTTCCATGATATTTGAAAATATCCACTATTATTAGACATAAAAATTAATGTTGTTAGAAAGAAAAAGACACGAGCATCACCAAGTAGATATCATATATAGTACTGATGATCTATGGGAGGAATAAAAAAAAGATTAAAGTAATGAAACAAAACAGTGCATAACAAATTGAAAACTTACCTCCTGAAAACACTCAAATGATTATAACTGATGCAAGATTTGAGTAAGTCACGTACTGATAAGGTCAAACACCACGATAGCGCGCCTGTTTAGGGGAAAAAGAAAGGAAATTACATTTTTAATATTATTAATAATTTACAACAGCAGCCGTTGGATCTAAATGTAATGGAAGGACCAGATTGAGACTCCAGGACTCCAACAAATTAAGGGACTCCATATAACTTTCTTCTATATATATATATATATATATATATATATATATGTAAATATAAGGGAGGGTTCCGGTAAAAACTTTTTTAGTTAAAAACTTACAAACTTTTTTATACCGTTAGATCTTAAAAACATAAGCGGCTGGGATTAAAAACTGCATGAAAAGACGTGGTGGTAGTTTTGTAAATAATTGCAAGCTGCGTCTTTTCGGACACATTCATTATAACACACTACTCCCCAAAATTGAAAACAGAGAAAAACCGCCATTACACACAAATTCGATTAAACAAAAACGCCATTACACACAAACGCACGTAATCACCTAATCTTAACAAAAATCTCACACTCAAGCGTCACTCTCAAGCGAATTTGTCATTGTCAAGCAAACTCGTCGATCCAGTTTCTACACATTGATCAGTTTTAGTGGCTCCAAAGAGGAAAAGTGGTGAATTACAGAGCGCCGGTGGTAATTTTTCTATAATCTTCTAAAGAATCTCTACATTTATTTCGTAAAAGCTTGCATTTTATAGTTTCAGTAAATGTAGGTTAAATGTTTTAGAGATTTGTGCACTTCTTTTGCATTAGAGATTTTAGTTTAATAGTTGTGATTTTGTGTTATTCGGCTTAAAAGTGTTGAATATTTGATATAATGTTTGTATTAATCAGGGGTTAAAAGTGTTAAATATTTGATTTTAGTTTAATCATTGCAATTTTCTATTTATAGTTGTTGTTTATTGATTATCATGTATTGAATATCTACTAAAGTTATGTTGAACATGTTAATAAACAGAGATTCATTAATCTCTATTTCAATATCTGAAAATGTAATGTAATTTTTTTGAATATGTGTTGAATTTATTCCTAAATTGTGTTGAATATTTGATATATTTGCTGTTTTTGGATTATTATTTGTTGAATCTGTACTAAAAGTATGTTGAACATCCTTATTTGTGTTGAACATGTTTAAAAAACTTGTTGTAATGCTGTTGCCAGTGGATAATATGTTGAATTTGTTTATGATTTGTGTTGAACATGTTTAAAAAAACTTGTTGCATTGCTGTTGCCAGTGGATAATATGTTGAATTTGTGTATGATTTGTGTTGAACATGTTTAAAAAACTTGTTGCAATGCTGTTGCCAGTGGATAATATGTTGAATTTGTTTATGATTTGTGTTGAACATGTTTAAAAAACTTGTTGCAATGCTGTTGCCACTGGATAATATGTAGAATTTGTTTATGATATGTGTTGAACATATTTAAAAAACAAATTGCAATGCTCTTGCCACTGGATAATATGTTGAATTTTTTATTAAATTCTGTTGAACCTATAGTGAAATACTTCATTTTGTAGAAATAAAACAATGATTTAATTAAATATAAGTGATTAAAGAATAATAAATTTTGTCAGATGCACCTATTCAGGAAGATCCTTTAGTAGCAATTCTGCAAAATCCTACAAAGACATCATCACAAGAAAGATATGTTGTACAATATTTAACTGAAATTTTTTCTAGTCAGGAATCACAGAATGTACAGTTATCAACATCGATGTGTCCTACAAAATCACTAACTGGTATAGTGATGATCTGTGTATCCACCAGTACATATCCAACATCGATATGTCCTACAGAAGCTTCCATTGCTTATGATGAGGAATTTGATAACTTATACATATCTGTTGTTTGAGAATGACTCTGATGAATGGTTAGCACTACAGGTAGAAAGAGGTTTGATAATTGAATTATTTAAATGTTATGAATTTTTAATAGCTCTATTGTTCATATTTCATTCTATTTTCTATGAACAATATGTTCTTATTTACTTGCAGGGAAAAAATCAACAGTTCAAGATGATATGGAAAAATCCGATACTTCTGAATATGAACCTACTGATCAAGAAGAATAAGAGCCGTTGCACACGGATGATGAGCTAGTAGAGACATCAGATGAAGATGAGCTGATTTCTACAATGAGAGATAGGATTTTTTTAAAAAAAAAGGACAAGCAGAGTCAAGTACTGCTGCAAGAAAAAGAAAGGCAAAAGGGAAAGCTAAGAAAGACGAAGATGAAGAAAAAGACATACCGAAGGCAAGTTCTGCAAGAGATTTCTCCAACAGAACAAGAATGAGAAATTCACCTTCAAAATTCTGTGAAGTTTTTAATCAACTCTCTGCAGAACAGATGCAATGGATAAGAGCCACATGATTTCATGAGCTCCTTAATTTTTCAATTAAGGAGCTTCCACATAGACTGGGATTTCAACTGCTCAAATCATTTGATGAGGACAAATGTGTCCTAAATTTGGAATGTGGTGAAATTCCAATTACTGAAGAAGATGTGCATCTGGTTCTAGGATTACCAAAGGGCACTCTTCCTGTTGAACTTGAGACAGATGAAGATTCACAGGCATAAAAAGAGAAACCTTTTAGAGCACAGTTTGGAAAAAGTCATGTTAGGACAAGTGATCTTGTCAATGTGATTAAGAAAGGTGTTGCTGATGATCATTTTAAAACAAACTTTCTGGTTTTAATGGGGAACACTCTCATTCAAACAGTGTCGAACGGGCTTGTTGATCAGCGACTCGTTCGATTTAAAGGAGATAGCAATCACTGCAATGTCTACAACTGGTGTTCTTATGTTTTGCAGAGTTTAAAAAGTTGTAAAAAGGAATGGGCAAAAGATCCAGCAACAAAGTACTTTTGTGGACCTCTGGTTTTCCTCATTGTAAGTGTATATTATCTATATTTTTTTGAATATATTAGTTTGTTTCTTTTAGGTGAAATATGTTGTTGAATCTATATATTAACTAGTATTTATGCCCGCGATGCTGGGCTTTTGCATTTTTTAAATTATTTATAAAAATAAATTATTATTATCTTATATTTGGATGATAATTTTAATAAAAATAAATAATTAATTATATATATATATATTATTAAAAGACTTATTTTGTGAGTCTCATGACAGTTCATTCAATATAAAAATAAAAAAAAATTCAATAAGAAATAAGGAGTTCTGTGTTTGTGTCTTTTTGAAAGGCATATGTTAAGCCTATTTGTAATTAAGAGGAATCAACTCAACTCTGATAAGAAAGCAAGTAAATAGCAAGTACTGTTATCCGGAATCCGTATGAAGAACGTCAAATGATTTATTGAAGATTTTATGTCAGAAGAATTTCAGAATGCTGCTGCAAACCACTGGAAGAAGTTCATTAATATGATCAAGCCTCAGTGCACAAATAATCTTTTGTAGCACGTCCAGAAGATCAGAAGGTATAAAGTTTAAATACTTTATTTATTCAGAAGATTCCATATTGTGTCAACAAATGAAGAAGAACTAAGAAGACGAAGAATCGACGAACAAGCCACAGCTTAATTGTTTAAATGACAAGGAATATTTAATTGAGCTAGTTACAGATGAACCAGACAGTACATTTGTGTATCAGCTCATCAGATTAAATATTCTACGTCAAAAGAAAGTGGCCGTTCATTCAAGTCGAAGATCTTAATTGTTTACAGAAGACTGAAGACTCTGAAGAAGAAGAAAAGGGATAATTGATTATCTAATTATTTATTTCACTTCTCAAAATAATTATATTGGATGTGTAATTTATTTATTAAATTAATTCTATCTCGAATTAATTTAATTTATGAATTTATGCATTTAAAATAATTAAGTGAATATTAATTGGTTAATTAATTAAAGGGAAAATGGATTGTCTACTTGTAAATCACAAGGAAAGACAATCTATTTGATTGTCTACTTGGAAAACTACAAGGAAAGACAATCTAAACCATTGTCTAAATGTTTAATCCAAAAGGAAAGACAATCCAAGGCTTTGTCTTGTTATAATCAACAAGGTAAGACAATAACTATGATTGTCTTAACTCTTCCTTCCCCTTCCAACACAAGGAAAGACAATCCTTGAGATTGTCTTACCTTCTCATTAGATTGTCTTACCTTCCCATTCATTGTCTTGCCTTAGCTTAGATTGTCTTGCCTTGCTTGTTTTGGCAAGACAAAGTGCTAAATTGTCTTAGCCACCACTAGATTGTCTTTGCACCTTTGTCTTGCCTAGTTCATGGGATTTGCCTATAAATATGGCCTCCCCCCATTCATTTGTTCTTGTTCAAAGTGCTTGTAAGCTTTCAAGTTGTGCTAAACTTGCTATTCGTTAAAACCACAGTACTGTGCTTTGATCATTCGGTTGTTTTGTTCCACCGAGTTAGAATACTTCCTGTCAAATTTATTCTACGAACTAGTGGACATTAAAACGAACCATATTAATTATATAACGACTTAAAACATTGTTATATTAATTAATCTTAATCTGATTAACAAGTTACATTCCAATCAGATTTATTCCGCCGCGATTATTTTGTGACGATTGTATTCAACCCCCCCTTCTACAATCGTATCTGGACCTAACAATTGGCATCAGAGCGGTTGATACCATTTTACCGTATCAGATCCTATACACACTCTGTAACGTCCAAATATTTTTTATTCGAATTAATTTTATTCCAAAAATTAATTTTGATTAAAAATATTTTTCTTTCAAAAATCCAAATCTCATCCAAACACTATTCACTTCAAATCCAAATATTTTAATTCGAATTAATTTTTTTTTAAAATTAATTTTGATTTAAAATATTTTTCTTTCAAAAATCCATTTCTCATCCAAACACTATTCACTTTAAATCCTTAAAAATGAGTACCCAAAAGATTAGTAGCATTAAAATCCCACCGTTCAGCAAAGAACACTTTGGCCTATGGAAAAGGCACATGTTCCTATTCCTCCGAACAGCGAACAGAAAATACATCGGGATTTTGGACAAAGGTGTTACTACTCCGATGAATGTCATATTAGCACACGAAGAGGATGGTGTGTTAATACCTCATCAGGTCATTCCGAAAGAACTTTCTGAGTACACAGATGAAGAGAGTGAACAGATGAACTTAGATGACGCTCTTCAACTAATTTTGGTTGAATCTCTAAATCTAGTGATGTACAATGCTGTTGTAAATTGTACAAACGCCAAGCAAATCTGGGATACATTAGAGATTATCAATGAAGGCTCAGAGGAAGTTAGGGAAAACAAGAAAGAGATACTGATGGCTCAGTATGAACAATTTGGTTCCAATCCCGGAGAAGGGATTTCAGAAGTATTTATCAGACTCAATAATCTGATTAATAACTTGAATCTGAATGGGAAATACTACGACAAGAAAGTGGTCAACATGAAGTTTCTCTTAACCCTTCCCGAACATCTGGAACACAGAATCACTGCCATCAGGGAAAGCAGAGATCTGAATGAGATTTCTCTGGAAAGACTCTACGGAGTTTTGAAAACTTATGAACTGGAGCAAGTTCAGAGTAAACAGAGATATGGCTGGGGTAAAACACAGAACCATTCGAGAGCTCTAGTTGTTGAGTCACCTGTACCGGAAGAAAAGAAGGATGTTGTTGTTCCTTATAAGACCACTCAGGAATTTGTTGTACCTGAGATGGGTCAGACTGCTTCTTCCAGTGGTGACGAAGAGTTCTATACAATGGAAGAGCTAGAACAGTTAGAAGATCAATCTCTATCACTGTTTGCCAAGAAGTTTGGAAACATGAGATTCAGGAAGAACCCCTCCTACAAGTACAAACCTACTGTCAATAGGTTTCAAAAAGGAGGTTACTCATCTTCTACAAGCAAAGGAGGATACAAGACTGGGATGGTGGATAGAAGCAAGTTTAAATGTTTCAACTGTGGTGAACCGGGACACTTTGCAACTGAATGCAAACAGCCCAAGGTTCAAGGAAAGAGAAAAGATTCGTATGACGAGCTGAAGCAGAAGTATGATGCACTAGTGAGAAAGCATCAGGGTACTTCTGGAAGTCAAAGTTTCAAAAGCAAGTCTTATCTGGCAGAAGGGAAAAGCTGGGATGATACAGATAGTGATGAAGAAGAGCAGATAGGGAATGTTGCTCTCATGGCTAATGCTGGATCATCTTCACCTCCTCCTGCTGGAAGCTTTCAGGTAGATCCTACATGCCCTAAACTTTTTATGCAATTAGGACTTGAAAGAGATGATGCTATTAAAAAGATGAAAGCTGCCAATCTTAAAATTGATACGTTAGTCTTAGAAATTCATGCTTATAAGATGAATGAGATGAAAGTATTAAAACCTAAAATAGAACAACTGACTATGGATTTAGGATTACAATGTGCTAAAGTCAAAGTTCTAGAGAAAGGTGAGATTGCTTTAAGACTTCAGCTAGACGAAGAAAAAGTGAAATGTAAAGCCTTTAAGGATGCCTCCACTATAGTCAAAGAACTTAATGATAAACAAGAGATCAAGAGAACTGTTGGAATAGGTTTTGACTATAACAAATCTGTAGGTAAGGCTAGTAACATTACTCCCTTTAAGAAGAGTGCTGAGGAGAGAGGAATTCCTTTTGTTTTGAAAGATTCCCCTAAACCTTTGTTTAAAACCTCAGAAGCTGAACCTCTTTTAGAGACTCCTGTTGTCATTAGATATGAACTCAAACAGGAAGACCTTAAATTGAAAGAGAGTAATGAGAAGAGAGATGAGATCCTGACATCACTGAAACCAATCAAAGTGAAAGGCAATGTTAGGTTGCCTAAAGCTGGTTTAGGTGAACTCTGAGAGAACTAAGTTCAACAAGCCTAATAACTTTGTGAACAGTAAGAACAGAGACAATAGATGCCATTCTACTGAGAACTTTAAATATGTCAACAAGGTTAGAGTAGAATCTATTGATGTTCCTACTACTATGACTAATATGCCTGTTGCTCCTGTTTTTGATGCATGTCATAAATGTTGTGGTGTTGATAACTGTATGCTTTGTGCTTTCAATACTATGTCTGCTTATTTTAGAAATTTGCATGCTAAAAATGAAAACACATCACCTAGACAACACACAAACAATAAGCATGCTAGATCAAAGACTGCTAGACCTTCTCATGTGAGAAAGGAGACTTATGTTCCAAAGCCTAAAACCAAGGTTTATAAGGCTGTTGTTAAGGAAGTAAGTTCAGTCAAGAGTGAGCCAAATATCAGTCCAAGAGGCTCTGTTGTATTACCTGATAGAAATCAATTCTTTAAATCTGCTGGACCCAATCAAGTGTGGGTCCCAAAGAATGTCTAATCAAGTTGTCTTGTGCAGGGTGCCAGTGGAGTTGTTCGAGTTACTTGGGTGCTTGACAGTGGAGCGTCAATGCACATGACTGGCAATAGATCCCTGCTGGAAGACATAAGAGAAGGAGCTGGCCCAACAGTCAGTTTTGCTGATAATAGCAAAGGTCGTACTGTGGGATATGGCAAGTACAAAACTGGAAGAATCATCATAGAGGATGTTGCTTTAGTTGAAGGACTTCAACATAATCTCCTGAGTGTCAGTCAATTTTGTGACAAAGGATATTATGTTCACTTTGAAAAGGAGATATGTATCATCAAACATATCAAGGATAAGCGTTCTTCACTATGTGGCGTAAGGAAAGGCAACATATACGTAGCTGATTTATCTTCAGGACCAGGAAACGAAGTTCACTGTTTCTACGCTAAAGCGTCTGCTGAAGATAGTTGGTTATGGCATAAGAAGTTCTCACACCTCAACTTCAAAACCATGAACTCTCTAGTCAAGAGAGATCTAGTGAGAGGTTTGCCTTCCCTGGAATTCTCAACTGATGATCTCTGTGAAGCTTGTCAGAAAGGAAAAGCGAAGAGAGCATCTCACAAAGGCAAGACCATCAATACCATTACAGATCCACTCCATTTACTGCATATGGATTTGTTTGGCCCCGTAAATGTTGCATCAATTGATGGAGGAAGATATGCCTTGGTTATTGTGGATGACTTCTCGAAATTTACTTGGGTTTACTTCCTTACTTCCAAGGATGAAACTCCATTGACAGTGATTGATCATATAAAGTTAGTTGAATTGGATAAGGGTGTGCCAGTGAAAGCTGTAAGGTCATATAATGGCACAGAATTCAAAAATCAAACTCTAATCAACTTTTACTCTGAAAAGGGAATTAGAAGGCAGTATTCAGCACCAAGGACTCCTCAGCAGAATGGAGTCGTCAAAAGAAAGAATCGTACATTGATTGAAGCTGCAAGGACTATGATTGCTGAATCAAAGCTTCCACTGTACTTTTGGGGGGAAGCTGTATCTACTGCCTGCTATACCCAGAATAGAACTTTGATCAACAAGGATCATATGAAAACTCCATTTCATCTGTATAACAACAAGAAACCTTATGTCAAACATCTTCATGTCTTTGGAGCCAAGTGTTATGTTCTCAAGGATGGTGAAGAGAACTTGAACAAGTTTGAACCAAAGGCATCTGAAGCAATATTTGTTGGTTATACTAATAATTCTTATAGAGTTTTTGTAATTGATACTCTGTCAGTGAAAGTTAGTGTCAATGTTACATTTGATGACACTAAACTTCCAAGTATACAATCTGCTGATCCATCTGAATCTCTGAAGTTTGACAACTATCCAGATTCTGATTCAGATGATGATGTGCCACCTGAGGTTGCAACAGGTGATGTCATCAATAATGATAATGATCCAGGCAATGGTGGAGGAAATGGCAATAATGCTGGAGATTCCACTGATGCTAGTGGTGGATCATCAAGTCAACCTGGCAACAACTCAGGGGGAGCTGGTGGATCAACTAGTCATACACATCAGCTTACTGACAATACAGTTGAATCATCTAGGACACAACTTCCAAGGGAAAGGATTTGGAGCAGAGATCATCCCTTTGATCTTATAATTGGTAATCCTGATGTTGGTGTAAGGACTAGAAGTGCTACGACAAATGAATGTCTATTCTCTGGTTTTCTATCACAATTAGAACCAAAGAAAATAGATGAAGCACTTGCTGATCCTGATTGGGTTCTTGCTATGCAAGAAGAACTCAATCAATTTGAGAGACAAGAAGTCTGGGCCCTGGTTCCAAGGCCAAAAGGAAAGTCTACAATTGGAGCTAGATGGGTCTTCCGTAACAAGTTAGATGGTGATGGCATTGTTGTAAGAAACAAAGCCAGACTGGTCGCAAAGGGTTATTCTCAAGAAGAAGGAATTGATTACGATGAAACCTATGCTCCAGTTGCTCGTCTTGAAGCCATCAGAATATTCCTTGCATTTGCTGCACATTCCAACTTCAAAGTTTATCAGATGGATGTGAAAAGTGCATTTCTGAATGGAAAGCTAGAAGAAGAAGTATATCTGGAACAGCCCCCTGGCTTTGAAAATCCAGAATTTGCTGATTTTGTTTACTTCTTATTCAAAGCTGTCTATGGGCTCAAGCAGTCACCAAGAACATGGTATGACACTCTCTCTGAATTTTTAATTGAAAACAATTTCACTAGAGGTGTCATAGACAAAACTCTCTTTTACAAATTGCATGATAATAATATGATATTTGTTCAAATATATGTTGATGATATTATATTTGGTTCTACTAACGATAACTTGTGCAAGAGGTTTGCTAAGTTAATGCAGAGCAATTATGAAATGAGTATGATGGGTGAGCTGTCCTACTTTCTTGGTCTTCAAGTAAGCCAAAAGGAAGATGGCATCTTCATTTGCCAGTCAAAGTATGTCAGAGATCTTCTGCGAAAGTACAATCTAGAAGACTCTTCCCCGGCAAAGACACCCATGGCCACTGCCACAAAGCTTGACCAGGATAAATCTGGTAAGAAAGTTGATATCTCAAGCTATCGAGGTATGATTGGCTCTTTACTCTATCTCACTGCTAGTAGACCAGATATTATGTTTGCAACATGTTTGTGTGCTAGGTTCCAAGCTGATCCTAAAGAATCACATCTTATAGCCGTCAAAAGAATCTTTAGATATCTTAAGGGTACACCTGGTTTAGGTATTTGGTACCCTAAGAATACTGGTTTTGACTTAACCGGCTATACAGATTCTGATTATGCAGGATGCAGGATTGATAGGAAAAGTACGTCTGGAAGCTGTCAATTTCTAGGACGTCAGTTGGTTTCCTGGTACAGCAAGAAGCAGCACTCAGTGTCTACTTCTACTGCTGAAGCTGAGTACATAGCTGCTGGAAGCTGCTGTGCTCAGATACTGTGGATCAGAAACCAATTGAATGATTATGGGATTTCTGTCGACAAAATTCCAATATTTTGTGACAACACAAGTGCCATAGCCATTTCCAACAATCCGGTTCAACATTCCAGAACCAAGCACATAGATATCAAGTATCATTTTATTCGAGAACATGTCATGAATGGTACAGTGGTGTTACATTTTGTGCCCACGGCTGATCAAATCGCTGACATCTTCACTAAACCACTTGATGAATCCACTTTCTCTAAGTTGGTTTGTGAGCTAGGGATGTTAAATATGACATGATTCTCTTTGTATATATTTTTAATATACTTTATATGTTTTTATATAGTTTTGTGAATTTTCTGTGTAATTATAGGTATTTTATTAGATTTTATATGATTGTATGTATATTATTTGATAATTATCTGTGTAATTATGCATGTTTATATGTTTGCCTGTAATTTTCTAAGTGCTTGATTACTCCCCTGTATCATTCTCTAAGCATTTAGATAATTATTTGTATTTATTTTGTATTTTTTAAAATTAATTAAGCATAAATATTTGAATTTAAGTTAATTCATTTTTATGAATTAAAGTTAAGTTCATAAGTATTTATATTTAATTAAAGTTGAATTTTACAAAATATTTGTGTATTATATAATATTGTTTTTATATTAGATTTTTGATTTAATGTGCAAAACATTTTATCTTTTAAAATAAATCAAAAATCATATTTTTACTATTTTTTCTTTAATTTTCTGGATGAAAAACGCGGCAAGACAATTCGATTAATTGTCTTACCGTGTTTTTAAAACCAATTTCCTTTATTTTCTTTATTTTCCACGCGGTAAGACAATTTCTATCATTGTCTTACCGATTTTTCTTTTAATTAATGTATATTACTCGGCAAGACAATTTTGAAAATTGTCTTACCGAGTATAGCTTCTCTTGTACGCTTTAAAGACACGGCAAGACAATCCACTCGATTGTCTTACCGCATCATACACCAACCCACCTCTGTTTCTCGGCAAGACAATCCCGCTGATTGTCTTACCGCGTTTTGAAACGGCAAGACAAGCCAGATTGTCTTACCGAGATTTAAAACCCTATAAGACAATCCAGCCGTTTGTCTTGTCTCCCTTTCACTTCATCTTCTCCAACAGCCGATACATACAAACCAATACACGCACTGTTCACTTCGGTTTTTCAAGTTTTGCATCACAAACTTGCTGTTTCTTGCTTGGTTTTTCAAGTTTTATGCTTAATAAACTTGCTGGTTTGGTTTTTAGTCCTAAAACAAACGAAACTCTGCCGATTTTTCGACTTAAAACTCGTGATTATCGACTCGTTTTGCTGCGTTTAAGGGTTAATCGAACTAATTTGGGAGTGCCTGGGTGTATTTGAGGTGCATTGGACTGATTTCTGCTGTGGTATTCAAGTTTTTGGTGAACTGATTTCGAAACCCTCTTTTATGTTCATTGGGTATTTCGAATTTTGGTGATTTTTGGGAGGATTTTTGTGGACTTTTGGACTGTTTTAAGCCCTTGCATTGGATTAATCTTGGATTTTACAACCTTTACAATTAATTAAATTTTAATTCGGAATTATTTAATATTTCGAATTATTACTTAATTAATTAATTAATCGTTAAATTAATTATTACGTGAAATTTGCGAGATATTTGAGAATTATCATTTTATTTGAAAACTTCTCGCTTAATTCACCTTTTAATTAACAAAATGGTTGGTAAATTCAAAATTATGGAGACTAACTACAACGGATTTCAAGACCCTGAAGCCGTTGCTGCTCGGTTCAGACCTTAGGTAAAATTTCTGAACGAACAATGTCTGGCGAGTACTGCAATCACTGCATCAGCTGATTTACAGATACAACCTTTGTATGACTTCTACTCCACGGCTCTAAATACTACCCTTCTGGACAATCATAGGGTTACGGGAGATATAAGGGTAGGTGACGTGAATGGAAGAAGGACGATCACAATCTCTGCTGATGATGTGAATCGTGTGTTGGGTTTCCCCCGTGCTAACTTTGTTAATGCTCCTGAAGAACCTGAGTTGATGCAGTTCTTTGAGACTATTCAATATCAAGGGGAAATTCACTTGTCAAAGATGACGAAGGGAAAACTGAAGCCAGAATGGGAGATCTTCTTCGACACGCTTGCTAAGGTGTTCTCTCCCACTGACAGGAGGAATTTTCACAACATATCCAACATACTGCAGGTTTTTGGAGTATGTATTGCTTTTAATCGTCAGATTGATTTTGGTACAACTATTCTGAAGGAAATTCTGAGGAAGATGGGACCACTTGGAAGTCGGAACGTGGAAACTAATGTTAAAGTTGAATGCTTTTATCCACGATTCCTGATGTTGCTGTTAAATGATAAGATGACTGAAGCGGACAAGAACTTCTACTTCAATGCTGAGAGACTCAATGTCAAACAGACCAGTCTCAAATTGATCAACAAGCTGGCTAAAGGAAGTAAGTACAACGCAGTACCACTCATTGTTACTCCATTTATGTTGGAAAGGTTCAATGCTCAAGTTGTTCCTTATCAAGTTCAAGTGGCTCAACAACAACAACATCAACAACAACAGCAACAAGATCAACAATCACCAGATCAATCCCCTGACCAATCACCAGTTCAATCACCTATCCCCCAACGACAGTTTTCATCATATGAAGATGAGCCTCTACCTTTTGACTTCTTCGAAGCTCAACCATCTTCATCTGCACCCACACAACCTACTGCTCAACCACAATACTCTCCACAAACACAATCAACCTCACAACCACTGCCATCAGATTCCGCTATCAATCCTGATCTTCAGGAATTCAGAGATAACTTACAGGTAGCTCAGGTACTTACTGACTTCTCATCTAACTTTAATGTTGATATATCTGATTATGGTTGTAACTTTGACTTGTTTTGCCAGCCTGCCAGCAATGAACCTGACAACACACAGGTTCATAACCCTGCTGATGATTCATTTCAACCAACTATCTCTTCTCCAAACACTTCAACCAACACTACTTCTAAACCTGTTAAGAAGGTTGCCAGAAAGAGGAGTTTGAGTAGTTTAATGGATCAACCCGCAACTCTGTCTTCTCAAAAGAAACAAAGAGTCGAAGCCTCGGAGACAACTGCAGCCACATCCTCGCCTTCCCAAAAGGGCTTGGACACTGAAATGGCAATACAGTCTCTGGATTCATTCTCTCAACAGAATGAAGCCATTGAAGTTGACCGTCCAGCCACGGTATCCTGTACAGAGTCTAGCACTGCTCTAGCACTCACGCTAGTGCAAAATCAAGCCAATACACAGGTTACTACACTTTCTGAGAGCACAGTTTTTCAAAATAAAGTTACTATGTATGAAAACTTTGCTGATCACCCTTTCTTTCATGATCAGGAACTGCTTGGCAATGTGCAAGTAGATTTGCCGTCACTGGCTTCCGGAGGACAATTTGTTCCTCCACTACCTTTGAACCCATTTCAGGGAACATTGGTAGTATACACAGGTACATCTGGAGCTATGAGTGAATCGAGTGATGAAAGGCAAACACCGAGCGATACACATGCACGAGAGGCTAGTGAAACAGCTTTGAGTGTACGTGAGGTGAGTGCACACACTAACACAGCTCTTTTTGAGGAACAGATTGCAAGGTTACAAGCTGAACTTGCAAGAATAATTGCTGAGAATGAAAGGTTGAAAGGTGCACAACTGGTCACCTTAGAGAAGAAAGTAGAGGAGGAGCCATCCAGTTCGTACAGGGATGAGCTCAAAGCTGATATCCATTGTTTGACTGTCGAAATGAGATCCAACCATGAGCTCTACATGTCTAAATTTGATGAGATCGACAGCAAACTGGATCAACTTCTCAGGAACTCCAAGTCTGATGCTCTAACCTCCGGAGAGGATCCCTCAACTAAGGGGGAGAATAGAGACAAGGGAGGAGAAGACAAAGGAAACAGCTCCAATCAAAGTAACAAAGGGAATACAAACACCAACACTTCTGATTCTGCACCTGGCAGAGAAACTGAAAAGTCAAAAGGCAAACAACCCATGCATCAACAGGAAGACAATTATGATGCCTTTCCGAAGGAAATGGATGATGATGATGTGTTTGATGCCACTTACTACCAAAATCATGAAGATGGTGCATTTGATGAAGCTTATGTGTTCCAAACTGAAGAGGAAGCTGTGGATCAAGAACATGAGGTGCTTGTGAGAAAGATTAAGTAGGAGAATGAAGCTAGAAAGAGAAAGCTCAGGGAATTTCAAAAGCTTCTGGAGGACAAGCTCATTACTGAGGAGGAAATCAAGAAGGAAAAGCAAAAGATCTATGATGCTTCCTGTGTGCAGAAGAATCTTGATGTTAAACATAAAGTTGGTAAGAGTTGGGACATTGCTCGCAGAATTTTGAATGGACCTCAGAGGGAACCCTTCGATGACAGGAAGTTCATGTCTCTTATCTATGATCTAAGGGAGGTAAACCCTGATGAGGAGTTGTTTATGCATGTCCTTTCTCTTGAATTGTGGTACATTACTGTTGCAGTCAGGAATCTGCTAGATGAATGGGAGCTTATCATTTATACCAGGAGGAACGGAACATTCAGACTCTCAGTTGAATTTCTAAAGTCATTCACTGTGACTGAGCTCTGGGTGCTTCGTAACAAAGTCAAGCGAAGCTCTAATTTGAATGAACTCCTTCGAGACAAGCTGATGGAACATGCTGATTTCAATAGCCCTCAGATTGTCCAGAATCCTTACTGTCTGAAGTTCATCAATGACGACGTCATAAACACCTTGTATCTGAATGATGAGTCCTTCCCCAAGTACCCTGTGAACCAACTAATCCTTGCATCTACTCTCCTTAGAACCAAGGGATTCGCTTCGAAAGAAAAGGCTGATGCTGATAGTGTAATAGCTGACTACTGTCTTCGGAATGGTATTTCTAAATACATAAGTAAGATGAAGCAAGTCAAGAAGACTCAGCCTGCTGACTTTCAGGAGGACCCTGTGGATTTGGAAGTTATACACCAACTGGCTCTGGCTAACGAAAGGAAGAAACGTGGTGAAGCCACTACTGCAGAACAGCCAACCAGAAATGAACCTTCAACTCCTATTCTTCACAATTCTGATGCTGAAGAAGGAGAAGTTGATCTGTAGATTAATATAGGGTATTGTAATATATGTTCTAAATGAACACCCCTTTTGTAATCTACTTATTATGTTTGAATCTGGTAAATGTTTAATGAATGCCAGAAACTTTTGCTATTTATCTTTCAATGTTTAATCCTTTGTCCTATCAATTAGTTGAGTTATCCTCTCGATAATTTGCATGTTATGTTAACAAACAAATAGGGGGAGATTGAAAGGCATATGTTAAGCCTATTTGTAATTAAGAGGAATCAACTCAACTCTGATAAGAAAGCAAGTAAATAGCAAGTACTGTTATCCGGAATCCGTATGAAGAACGTCAAATGATTTATTGAAGATTTTATGTCAGAAGAATTTCAGGATGCTGCTGCAAACCACTGTAAGAAGTTCATTAATATGATCAAGCCTCAGTGCACAAATAATCTTTTGTAGCACGTCCAGAAGATCAGAAGGTATAAAGTTTAAATACTTTATTTATTCAGAAGATTCCATATTGTGTCAACAAATGAAGAAGAACTAAGAAGACGAAGAATCGACGAACAAGCCACAGCTTAATTGTTTAAATGACAAGGAATATTTAATTGAGCTAGTTACAGATGAACCAGACAGTACATTTGTGTATCAGCTCATCAGATTAAATATTCTACGTCAAAAGAAAGTGGCCGTTCATTCAAGTCGAAGATCTTAATTGTTTACAGAAGACTGAAGACTCTGAAGAAGAAGAAAAGGGATAATTGATTATCTAATTATTTATTTCACTTCTCAAAATAATTATATTGGATGTGTAATTTATTTATTAAATTAATTCTATCTCGAATTAATTTAATTTATGAATTTATGCATTTAAAATAATTAAGTGAATATTAATTGGTTAATTAATTAAAGGGAAAATGGATTGTCTACTTGTAAATCATAAGGAAAGACAATCTATTTGATTGTCTACTTGGAAAACTACAAGGAAAGACAATCTAAACCATTGTCTCAATGTTTAATCCAAAAGGAAAGACAATCCAAGGCTTTGTCTTGTTATAATCAACAAGGTAAGACAATAACTATGATTGTCTTACCTCTTCCTTCCCCTTCCAACACAAGGAAAGACAATCCTTGAGATTGTCTTACCTTCTCATTAGATTGTCTTACCTTCCCATTCATTGTCTTGCCTTAGCTTAGATTGTCTTGCCTTGCTTGTTTTGGCAAGACAAAGTGCTAAATTGTCTTAGCCACCACTAGATTGTCTTTGCACCTTTGTCTTGCCTAGTTCATGGGATTTGCCTATAAATATGGCCTCCCCCCATTCATTTGTTCTTGTTCAAAGTGCTTGTAAGCTTTCAAGTTGTGCTAAACTTGCTATTCGTTAAAACCACAGTTTACTGTGCTTTGATCATTCGGTTGTTTTGTTCCACCGAGTTAGAATACTTTCTGTCAAATTTATTCTACGAACTAGTGGACATTAAAACGAACCATATTAATTATATAACGACTTAAAACATTGTTATATTAATTAATCTTAATCTGATTAACAAGTTACATTCCAATCAGATTTATTCCGCCGCGATTATTTTGTGACGATTGTATTCAACCCCCCCTTCTACAATCGTATCTGGACCTAACACTTTTTTTTTCAAAAAAGCATAAAAAATCATATTTTATAAAGTACTCCTCGGCGTCGCCGAGCGGCGACGCCTCGCACTTTAATCGAATATTTATTATAATATTTTATAATCAAATCAAAATTATTATATAGCTAAGCGACTACTGGTGTTTTGGTCAAATAATTTTATATTTTAAAATTTTACAATCAATAATAATTTACATACAATTCGTAGTTATCTATTAAATCCAGTATTATCTATATTTTTGTATAAGATTATTATAATGAAGTTAAATTAATTTTTTTCAAAAAAAGTATAATATAATAAAAGTCCATCATTCACATTTTAAATTTACATAATATTTTCTAGTATATAAGAAATCATATATTATCAAGTACTCCTCGGCGTCGCCACTCGGTGACGCCTCGCATTTTATCAAGTATATAAGAAATTCATATTATTTATTTATTTTATTTCTAATTTATAAAACTAAATAACATTAATTTTAATATTAAAATAACTTTTTGTCATCGATACCCGTGAATATTTATTTCGTAAATATTAATGATTTGACTTTTGATTTTCTATTATTATAATGAATTCATATTATATTAAATTTGAAAGTTTGGACAGTCTTTTTAATTGAAAACATATTTTATTAAGTTGTTATCAATTTTTATCAAAACATCGTCACTAATACATTTTTTATGACTAATTTTTAAACAGCCTGTTGATATTTGATGGACAGAACATAATTATTAAAAACCTCAAAAAGTATTCAAGCAGAGGAGGTATTGTTATCAAGGAAAAATCTGAAGCCGGAAATGGTGTGAGGACGCCTCAGGGGAAGGGGAAAGCCTTCAGTTCGCTAGGTTGTTTGAAGTAATTGTCTTAGTAGTTGCTGGTTTCAGTATTTCAGTTTAGTTCTGCAAGTGTAGGTTTGCTTTCGCTGTATGCTGGTTTTCTATTTAATAAATTGGCTTATCCAAAAAAATAAAACTTGTTTAATATTAATAAACTTATTTAGCATATCCGACAAAAATATATTAACCCAAACACATTTCTTTAATATTAATATATATTTTAATTAAAACAAACAAATATTATTTCAAACATAACTTTATCTTTACAATATAATTTAAATTTGAAATATATATTATAAAATATTGCACGTTTATAAGCTAGTATAATTAAAGATGAAATATTAAAAGATCTGGTCTCTATTTCACTGTGTGTTTTGTACTTTTGTTGTCAGTACTCAGTAGCAGGCGATGCAATTTTCTGTACAAATCTAATATAAGGACACACGGTAACGGAGAGTATAAAAATAGAAGTCTCGTTAAATTTATTAGTTGAAACTGATTACATGTATTATGTCTGACATGTCTTCAGCTTCAGTTTGTTTTCCTTTCCTCCGGTAAATGATTTGCAGATAACCTTGATATGAAAACCATGATCAAGAGTACAATAAACCTTTTATCTGCATAATAATAACTATACCAAGAACCCTTCTTTTGCACAACTTCCATCATTTCAGCAGTCCAATATGCATCCCTGCAAATCAGCGTCAGTTATAATTAGAACAAAAAAGTAAATGTGAGTCATTGCAAAACAAACATGAGCATCAACAAAGCACAACAGAACCAATTGGCTCGCTCCAAATATAATTTCAAACTCAGCTTGTTTGTATGGCCACGATACTTGTAACGTTAGACCAGGTAATTCAGTTTAAATAGTGCATAATATGCCTAAAGCTGAATGAAATTTTAACTTGACAATTCTCTGGAAAAAAATTTGACCAAAAGAATTCATATCTTTTTACCTTGCTCTTTTGAACTCTTACACGAACTTTAACCCCAACATCTTCATCCCCTTTGACCTAAAAACATTAGAATATTGAGTCATATATTCCACAAACATTTTTCTTTTGGTAATCAACATTAATCATATTTAATGAAACATATATCTTAGATAATTAAATCACTTGATTGTCTGAATACTTCGTATTATCTGTTTTGAAATCAAAGAACTGAAGCAGATACTTCTCTCCCATATACTCAGTCTGGGTCTCACTTCGATTCTCATCCTTTGGATATCAACAGGATATATCAGTCACCATGATATATCCACATTTAAAAACTCTCGATTAATAAAAATTACTTTCCTATAGAAGTAATATGCATTCGTATACTATGATTACAATCATAATGCATGAGTAATATTATCACCTGTCACTGGAAGTCCTTTAAGCCTTTCCATCTCAACAATCATTGCAGGAGTAATAATGCATCTCCAAACTCTAGACATTAAAAGAGAGAGTTAAAACAAAACACATATTAGTTTCCATATATCGACGTCAGGCTCGTCTATCTCTATGTAATAAAACACCAAAAACTAATAAAGTAAGTAGAACAATAGAAAAAAGGAGTTCAGCAAGTTCACACAACAATAGAGGAGCATGTTTACAGTAACTAAAATGATGCAGCTGCTATTATGTCAACGATTCAACCTTGGCATGAATTTTGCAGGAATCAACCGTTCATTGTCACATTGCATGCTGACATCCAGAGAGACCGCATTGATTCATACTTTTTCAAGTTAAAAAGTAAAGCTGCATTTTCAAATGGGCAATTTCTTATCTCTAGCTTCCTTAGCTTTCGGCAACCTTCCATCAAAGGTTCCATTCCCAAGTCACTTTGCCCCGCAAAAGCCACAAAAAGGGTTTCCAGGTTTTTAGCATACTACCCAATATAATCAAAACATCGGTCAGTCAGTAAGCCTGAAACAGCAAGTCTCTGCAGATTTTTGCAAGTCTTGAACACTGCACCGAATGCCTCATCCATTGGCTCATATGTCATAAAATCTAGCTGGTATGGATTCATTATGCAAAGGCGGACATGAGTGATATCAGGAAAATTCTTGACTATAGTTGCAACTGCGGCATTAGTCATCTGCCTGCAGAAATATAAGACAGAGTGAAGCTTGGGGCATCCTTTAGATACTGCCACAAAACCTGACTCTGTCACTCCTTGAACCATAACTTGATTAAAAGGATCTTCAGGAAACACTTACAATTCCTCGAGCAAGGGACAGCTAGATCCAACAGCTTCTAGCCCCTTATCTTCCACTGTGTCAAGAACCTATACAAAACTATACTTATCAAAATTGAAAAAGTATTACTTGAAAAAGTTGAAAGACTCTGGTTGGCAGAATATTAGTCACTTAGTGTACCTGACTTGTAGGCTATCAATGCTTTTCCAGTAACAGGGCATGACTGAAGGCTTGAACCTCTCCTTATCATCTGCTGGACAATTACTGAAAGAATGAAACAAATCAAAATGACACCAAAAGCTAACAACCGTTTTTGCAACCTCTCGATTAAATAGAACTAAAGCAGCCTCAATAGATTTCCATTTGAATTTTTAATCCAACGCATCCCAAATTTATTTTCACTCAGCATCACATGTGAACTTAATGCATTATAGTTTCAGTTAACTATTCACCTCCTAAAGTACGAACTCAGTTTCGTTAAACCTGAACACCTCAATTATCTATAAAATATGCCTGCATTGAAACCCATCTTTCCAGACCACCTGCATTTTATCATTCCATATTAGTTCATTCATTAACCTGACAAATCATATATCCAAAATTATTAGATAAAAAAAAAATTAAATATAAACTTTTAATTAATACATTAAATAACCAATGCAAGATACCTCAAAGATATTATCTTTTAGATAATATTCACATTACAAACACCTATAATTCGAATTAAAATCCTTTTAATTGGATACAGAGAAAAGAACAGAGTACATATATTTACAAAAAAATCATCGATTTTTTTATAATAAATAAAAACACATTTAGGAAAGCCTAAAGAAGTATATAATTGCCCTTTAGTTCTCAGACTCAACTCATTTTTATAAAGTAACACAGTTGATCAATGCTCAGTAACAACCACCTACGTGCACACAAACTGAAAACTATAACGGAAGATAAAATTATTCGTTTACACAAAGCATCAACACATCTCACTTTTTCAATATCATTCATGCCATAAGAACACTCATCTCCTATAATCATAATAATCTTATCCGCGATTAGAATATAGTCAAATATAAAAATCAAACATAATAAAGAGCAAAATTCAATCAAAAGTTGTAGGAATTTAATCAAACACCTGGTATGTGTCATCATCAAGTATACCTAGTATGTGTCAACATCAAGTATATGCATAATCAATAAACCCGGCAATCTGCAAATCAAGAAATATAGATTAACAAAATATGAAAACTTATAAACAATGTAAGAACTTTAGACAAAAGCTGTTGCTTCATTGTCTCCGTGATAGAGTCCATGTCCTACACATGTCAGCATTTTTACAGTTATGCTTTAATTTCTCAGTAATATAGAAAAGCTTAAATTCTCACAAATAGAAAGCTGTTTAGCTAGTCAAAATAACAACAAAAGGCATTCAGGAAGGCACGAACCTTCCGCTGCATAAAAATGGTAGCAAGCAGAACAAATGTAAGAGATTGGCGAAATTCAAAGGCCCTTCCCATTCTATTTCCAAACTCAAATTAACAGCTTACATATTCACTTTATACAAATATAGTATCCCAAACAAAAGTCATTTTTTTGCAAAAAAAGAAGGCTAATTTCTAGCAGAGACAACAAATTGCAAAAGGGGGTCACTTCTAGTCTTACCACATATTCAAATACTTGCAATACAAATCTTACAAATCAGTGCAATGGAAATATTTTCCTTCCTAAATAGTATCCTATTCAAGTCAGCAAGAGTATTGTTCGCAAAAATCTACACGCAAGCGTACGTGGTCACAAGTAATATATTAAGTTCGATCCCACAGAGACTGGTGAATTAAGAATACGCACCTATGCAACAATGTATGATCAATTTTCACTGCCAAGACAATTAACAAGGATGGGTTCTTTTATACTAATAACTAAAATTACTAATCAAATTCAGAATAGGAAAACACATGGGATTCTAACTTCATTATCGAATTCATCTAGAATTGAAATTACTGATTAACATGCGACTGTTGATCCTAATCAGACAACACGAAAGTAATACATGCCAACTCTCGTTGCACACATATCATACCAATCAAAATCCGCAATTAAGACAGAAATCTCATGGACACCAACAAAGCTCAGACCCTATATCTCTATAGCGGTAGTGTAAGCAGAGAGGTTTAATAACAGGCCGTCTATCGTGATTACACAGGGTGATAAAAATAGTTCAAGTCTACCACAAATTATGTTTCATTCACATAATCCTATGTTTACATGGCAAAGTTCTAAATTCAATCATCCACTCTCGCTTCAGAAAGAATTAACAAACAACTTAGAAGTTAGCTACGCTCCTAAGAAGAATAAGCCCGGCTCATGCAAAGATATCAACGTACGTCGCAAGATCAAGTAATTAATATTCGTTACTAGACTACATCGATAAATCCATTAGAATCCCATGAAGGCGGTTAGTTCATAATCGAACTAATCGACATCATGGGTTCTAACGAAAACATGATAAATAAAAGACAAGAATTAAACGGAATAAAAATGCTTGAATAAATTATAAAGATCACACGTTACAGATTTGATGTTCACGATCTCGCTCGAAACTGTCACTTCCTCGCGAAGAACGATCCAATACAAACTGATAATGTGCTTGATTACTAGAGAAAAACTGAATAATCTATATCCGATATTCTACTATCTAAAACTACTTCTATGAGGCTAGGGTTTTACACACGAGAAATAAAATACATTGACTAAGTCAACCGGGCCTCGACCGCTGCGAAATCCGCCAGAAAGCTGTAAAAATCGGCCCGGGGCACTTCTGCTGGGCGCGGCCGCGCTAAACTAGCGCAGGCGCGCTAGTTGTCCCAGTGGATAGCGCGGGCGCGCTAGTGTCTGCACTGGCAGCCCTGTTTCTTCGTTTCTCGCTCGTTCTCGCGTGCATGTCCTTCCTCGCTTCTAGTACCACTTCCGTAGGTGATCACGGTTGCATTTAGCATATGCAACAAGCCCTTTAAACCCCTAGATAGCTCTAGTGGACGAGTGTGCTCTCGTGAGGGTTTGTAGAAGATATACCCACAAAATCCCAAGTCGCGATGAATCCACAATTCTCTATTTTTGCAAATAATGCACCAAAACCAACCTAAAATGATAGAAAATCACTTCATCACCTCAACTCGTGACCTGCACAGAAAAACACTAAAAACACATCAAAAGACACTAAACACTTAAGTACAACCAACCAATTTAAGTGGAAATGAAGGCCTATAAGTGCGTATAAATACCACTTATCAAGTATTCACCCAACAGTATGTATGTTTTGATTTTGTACCTCGTATGTTCTTACATTGTTACTTGTGTGTTCCATCTACCCATATAATTGTTATGGCCATCTAACATAAAACGAAGGGAGCACAACTCTCGTGCACGTCTTTATCGCTCTGTGCACATGCGTGTGTATGTGCACACGTCTTTCATATTCTATTCTTAGATATGTAAAATATATGTAACCGACATGTGCTGAATCTCTCAATAAAAGAGTATTTAGATTATATTTTAAAAATATAAAGCTTAAATTTCAACTAAGGAAGGTTAGAGTAGAAATTCAAAGCCTGAATCACAAGCAAAGAAGCTCAGATGCCAGATGCACAATGCTCTGGACTCCGTTCACTTACAATTTATCAGGCCATTGATTCAAAAACATTAAAGTTCGCTTCTTCAAATTTTATTTATATTTTGGTCCCACTCAAGGTCGATAGTCCTACTATATGCTTATACTGCTACTATAGTTTCATCATTCCTTTAAAATAACAGTAAAGACAATAAAATAAACATAAAGAAAAACGGCGACACAGTCAAGCATAAGACACAAACCTGGGCAGGAGGTAAAGATGACACCCAGTGTTATTTACACCAACTAAGAGAAAGATTGTAGAAGGGGGGGTTGAATACAATCTTTTACAAATTTAAGAGATTCAAGAATAATATACTAAGAACACAGTAAACAGAAAAACACCAAGTATTAAAAATACGGGTGGATTGAATGATCCACCCGTGAGATTTTATATCGAAGAATCTGTGGATTGTTTACAATTCGCACAGCTGCTGGTTCATCACTCAAACAAGTTATAACTCTCAGATTTTTCTCTCAAGTAATTTGAACAAGTTCAACTGATGCTACTAACTTGGTTATATACTCCAAGTTTTACAAAGCTTTTAGCTAGATTACAAAATGCACTCTAATCTAAAAACAATGCTGCACAACTTTGTCTTATGCATGCTTTCTGAGATGTCTTCATCTTTGACCATCATCTTGATTTGATCCAGATTGCACTGCATGAGATAAGTATGTTTCTGCTTCTTCTTTATTTTCCTAATTAGGCTTCCATGTCTATTTTAGTGTAATTCGATCCATGTGATTTGTCAGACTTAAGCTCTAGTCACTTTCAACTGCTCTTTGCTTCATCAGTTGAAAGTTCTGGTTGCTTTCAACTGCTCTTCACTTTATCAGTTGAATCCTATCTCAAGAACATATGTGAATTACAATTTCCAACACAAGCAATTTCCAAGTACTAACCTAGCATTGCAATTGAAACTACTAATCAAGAACTACGCACATAACTCATCATAGGCAATTAACTTGGCTTAACTTCATAATTCATGCAAATGCTCGTGATACTAACTACGACAATTACCACTAAATATGTAAAAATAAAGAAAATATGAGAAAATTAGAAAGAAAACGTGAGAAAATAAAAAAAAAACGTGAGAAATAATCAAAGCAAATAAAATAAACGTGAACTACATGAACTAACTAACACATGCAATAATAAACTACATAATAATATGCTCTTCCTTAGATTACCACCCCCAAACTTAAAATTTTCAATGTCCCCATTGAAAGTGATAAAAAGGCTAGAGCACCCACATACCTACTCGGAGTCCGAGTCCTCCCCCTCCTCTGCAGGAGGTGAATCAGGTGGAGGATACTGCATCCCCGCTCCGAATACTGGCCACTGAACTGTGACCCCCTGTGCCTGAAAAGCACTACCTAGAGCCTGTGTCAAATCAAACGCAAACCTCTGGTGGATGTCATGCATGGTGTCCATCCGTCTCGCTAATCGGCGATAATGAACATCTCCCATCGGTTCGGAGCTCCTCTCCGTCTGTGAAGTACCAGCTCCAGAAGCTCTAGGACGCTCCCTCCTAATAAATTCTGGACGTCCCCCTGGCATCTCATCATATAAGTACCCGAGGCCTCGAGGGTGGGGAACTCCTCCATCCCACTCTGTCATCCGACTGATCGCCAAATGATCAATAGGTGTCGCCGGCAACTGTAATTGCTCGTTGGCTGGCCAACGAACACCGCTCGATCGACAGAGCTTCGTCACAATTGTGCCATATGGAATGGCACCAGTGGTTCCTCCCTGTAAGAACCTCAGAATCCCCTGATGAATAACATGTCCCAGATCAATGTACTTGCCCGAGACAATCCCAAAGAGCAGAATAGCTCTATCCACTGTCACCTCATGCCCATGTGAAGATGGCATGATGTTAGCACAGATGAAGGCGTTCCACGCCTTCGCATACCGGTTCAACGCGGCTGCTGGAAACGAAACATGTGCCGGCAAAGGAGGTGCTGTCATCTTCCAAGCTGTATCCGGCACACACATATCATACACCAATCGCTCAAGATCAACCGGATCATCATCAAACCGGCGTTTGGCACGCCCAATCCTCTCAACCACCCAATCTTCTTCATTACGGCGCCTAGCACGCCCCCCAATGACTCTACGGATCGCATCCGCACTATAATCCACACGGATTCCCCGCACCACCGTGAATCCATCGCGATTCTCCTTGGCATTAGCATAAAACTCTTGAATAATAGCCAAGGGAACCGCCTCCGGAGCCTCGCAAAAAGACTCCCAACCCCGTTCTTGAATCATGTTCAAGAGCTCACCATCTTCCGCCGTGGGCAAGAATCCCCTCTCCTTAACTAACGACTTATTCATAAGCCGTTGAAACTCGGTTCGTGCACCATCGGAGGTGAACTCAACCTCACCCATCGAGGAAGAATCGCTAGATGCAGGGGCTTGGGTGCTCGGTCCTTGTGATCTTCGGGCTCTTTTGGGTGCCATTGGTAGAGATTTAGAGTTGCAAGAGGTTTATGTGTAGTGGGGTTGAGAGATTGGATGAAGGTTGTGTGTATGGATGTGTATATATAATTAGGGTTTAGAGAATTATAATGGGATTTGGAGATGGGTTTTGTGTTTATATAAGGATTGGAGAGCTGAGTTAGGGTTTTATGGGATGTGTTTCGGGCTAGGCATGCAAAATTAGGATTGTGGGCTTTTAAAAACGAAAAGAAAATATTTTTGGGAGAAAAATCGCCAACCCCGGCAGTCAGTAGCGCGGCCGCGCTAAGTGTAGCGCGGGCGCGCTGTGCAACTTAGCGCGGGCGCGCTGGACACTAGCGCGGGCGCGCTAGTGTCTGACACCGGGGGCTGATTTTTCTCGATTTTTGTGTTTTTGAGGTTTACAATGGTACAATGTGGTTCCAATGCGTGGGTTGCCTCCCACGAAGCGCTTGTTTAACGTCGTTAGCTCGACGTGAAGTCCAGAATTAATCCGATTCTGACGATGTATCCTGTGGAGGATACCTCGTTCCATAACCAAACGAATCCCAAGTAACATTAACATCTAGTGCTAAGAATGCTTCAGCAAGAGAGTCCGTTAGTATATCAGCAAAGCGACCAATTCGTTCTTCCACCGCGTCAATACGCCTGATTATCCTTCGGTACTGTGCTTCATTCAATGTTGAATCAGCAGGTGATTGAATTACAGATTGGTTACTCGCACTGTTAGAGAATAGAGGACAAGTGTCTCCACATGCATTAGAATTTGAGTCCGAGTGAGCTCTAATTCTGTGCCAATTAGTCATCTGGATTTCCTGAGTGACTTCGACCGCTTCATCCTCCTCTGATTCTTCCTCTTTTGGAATTTTCCACTTTAGGTCTCTGTGCTCAGCAGCGGCCAGGTTCTCTATCAGCTCGTAAGCATCATCAAAGCTCTTGCTCCAAAGAGTTCCTCCAGCTGCAACGTCTAACACTGCTCTACATTGACCATTAAGACCTCTGTAGAAATAATGAATTGCCATTCCAGGAGGCATGTCATCTTCGTTGAGATTTTCGAGAATCTTCTTGAATCGGTCCCAAGCTAGACAAAGATATTCTCCCGAGAATTGAGAGAATTTACCTTCAGTGTTTTTGATAGCTGATACTTTGATTAGAGGATAAAATCTTGTACAGAATATTTTCTCCAACTTGTTCCAGCTATTAGTAGTGCTTGCCGAGAGAGAGATAAACCACGATCGTGCTACATCACGTAGCGTGAATGGAAAGAGTCTCAGCTTCACCAGATCCTTAGGTCCGATATTGAAATCCAATGCAGTAATGAATTTCTCGAAATTTCTTAGATGCAGGTTTGGGTCCTCGAGAACAGACCCCCCAAATTGAATAGTATCTTGCAGCTTGAGAACGATTGATGGCTTGATTCGAATACCACTGGCTGATATCGCTGGCTCAATTGTGGCAGCCCGATTATCATTGATTTTCAATTGAGAAAATCCACGTGTCGCCTCACCAACTGCTGTCCTCGCATAGTCTCTTGTTCCAGAATCAGAAGAAGAAGATGAATCCATTGCTTCCTTATGAGCTTTAGAATGTGTTAGCATAAACGCGATCCAAGTACCTGAAATAAGGGAAAGAAGAAAAGTGAGAAGAGAATAGAATCCTAGTCAGTGAATTTTAATGCACACTGATGACAAGTACATAAACTAATTAATTAACACCGAGTCCCCGGCAGCGGCGCCAAAAACTTGTTCGCAAAAATCTACACGCAAGCGTACGTGGTCACAAGTAATATATTAAGTTCGATCCCACAGAGACTGGTGAATTAAGAATACGCACCTATGCAACAATGTATGATCAATTTTCACTGCCAAGACAATTAACAAGGATGGGTTCTTTTATACTAATAACTAAAATTACTAATCAAATTCAGAATAGGAAAACACATGGGATTCTAACTTCATTATCGAATTCATCTAGAATTGAAATTACTGATTAACATGCGACTGTTGATCCTAATCAGACAACACGAAAGTAATACATGCCAACTCTCGTTGCACACATATCATACCAATCAAAATCCGCAATTAAGACAGAAATCTCATGGACACCAACAAAGCTCAGACCCTATATCTCTATAGCGGTAGTGTAAGCAGAGAGGTTTAATAACAGGCCGTCTATCGTGATTACACAGGGTGATAAAAATAGTTCAAGTCTACCACAAATTATGTTTCATTCACATAATCCTATGTTTACATGGCAAAGTTCTAAATTCAATCATCCACTCTCGCTTCAGAAAGAATTAACAAACAACTTAGAAGTTAGCTACGCTCCTAAGAAGAATAAGCCCGGCTCATGCAAAGATATCAACGTACGTCGCAAGATCAAGTAATTAATATTCGTTACTAGACTACATCGATAAATCCATTAGAATCCCATGAAGGCGGTTAGTTCATAATCGAACTAATCGACATCATGGGTTCTAACGAAAACATGATAAATAAAAGACAAGAATTAAACGGAATAAAAATGCTTGAATAAATTATAAAGATCACACGTTACAGATTTGATGTTCACGATCTCGCTCGAAACTGTCACTTCCTCGCGAAGAACGATCCAATACAAACTGATAATGTGCTTGATTACTAGAGAAAAACTGAATAATCTATATCCGATATTCTACTATCTAAAACTACTTCTATGAGGCTAGGGTTTTACACACGAGAAATAAAATACATTGACTAAGTCAACCGGGCCTCGACCGCTGCGAAATCCGCCAGAAAGCTGTAAAAATCGGCCCGGGGCACTTCTGCTGGGCGCGGCCGCGCTAAACTAGCGCAGGCGCGCTAGTTGTCCCAGTGGATAGCGCGGGCGCGCTAGTGTCTGCACTGGCAGCCCTGTTTCTTCGTTTCTCGCTCGTTCTCGCGTGCATGTCCTTCCTCGCTTCTAGTACCACTTCCGTAGGTGATCACGGTTGCATTTAGCATATGCAACAAGCCCTTTAAACCCCTAGATAGCTCTAGTGGACGAGTGTGCTCTCGTGAGGGTTTGTAGAAGATATACCCACAAAATCCCAAGTCGCGATGAATCCACAATTCTCTATTTTTGCAAATAATGCACCAAAACCAACCTAAAATGATAGAAAATCACTTCATCACCTCAACTCGTGACCTGCACAGAAAAACACTAAAAACACATCAAAAGACACTAAACACTTAAGTACAACCAACCAATTTAAGTGGAAATGAAGGCCTATAAGTGCGTATAAATACCACTTATCAAGTATTCACCCAACAGTATGTATGTTTTGATTTTGTACCTCGTATGTTCTTACATTGTTACTTGTGTGTTCCATCTACCCATATAATTGTTATGGCCATCTAACATAAAACGAAGGGAGCACAACTCTCGTGCACGTCTTTATCGCTCTGTGCACATGCGTGTGTATGTGCACACGTCTTTCATATTCTATTCTTAGATATGTAAAATATATGTAACCGACATGTGCTGAATCTCTCAATAAAAGAGTATTTAGATTATATTTTAAAAATATAAAGCTTAAATTTCAACTAAGGAAGGTTAGAGTAGAAATTCAAAGCCTGAATCACAAGCAAAGAAGCTCAGATGCCAGATGCACAATGCTCTGGACTCCGTTCACTTACAATTTATCAGGCCATTGATTCAAAAACATTAAAGTTCGCTTCTTCAAATTTTATTTATATTTTGGTCCCACTCAAGGTCGATAGTCCTACTATATGCTTATACTGCTACTATAGTTTCATCATTCCTTTAAAATAACAGTAAAGACAATAAAATAAACATAAAGAAAAACGGCGACACAGTCAAGCATAAGACACAAACCTGGGCAGGAGGTAAAGATGACACCCAGTGTTATTTACACCAACTAAGAGAAAGATTGTAGAAGGGGGGGTTGAATACAATCTTTTACAAATTTAAAAGATTCAAGAATAATATACTAAGAACACAGTAAACAGAAAAACACCAAGTATTAAAAATACGGGTGGATTGAATGATCCACCCGTGAGATTTTATATCGAAGAATCTGTGGATTGTTTACAATTCGCACAGCTGCTGGTTCATCACTCAAACAAGTTCTAACTCTCAGATTTTTCTCTCAAGTAATTTGAACAAGTTCAACTGATGCTACTAACTTGGTTATATACTCCAAGTTTTACAAAGCTTTTAGCTAGATTACAAAATGCACTCTAATCTAAAAACAATGCTGCACAACTTTGTCTTATGCATGCTTTCTGAGATGTCTTCATCTTTGACCATCATCTTGATTTGATCCAGATTGCACTGCATGAGATAAGTATGTTTCTGCTTCTTCTTTATTTTCCTAATTAGGCTTCCATGTCTATTTTAGTGTAATTCGATCCATGTGATTTGTCAGACTTAAGCTCTAGTCACTTTCAACTGCTCTTTGCTTCATCAGTTGAAAGTTCTGGTTGCTTTCAACTGCTCTTGACTTTATCAGTTGAATGCCCGGCTCATCAGTTGAATGAATTACAAACTCCATCAGTTGAATGTTGTTCCAGTCTCATCAGTTGAATTCCTCAGCATCATCCGTTGAACACTTTGTCTTCAGTTGAATGCTTGATTTTCATCAGTTGAAACATCATCCAGTCTTCATCAGTTGAATAGTTACATCTCATCAGTTGAATATCCTTCACTTAGATAAAATTACATGGCATTGGATATTTACAATTAGCCATCCTATTCTACCCATCCGTTGATAATTCCCAAAGACAAGAAATGTAACAATTACAACTGAAATTTGATAAAGATTCTAAGTAAGACATGTTACAAAATGTTTATGTTATCATCAAAAATTATTGATTCCTAACAATCTCCCCCAATTTATGACTGGAGAAGATGCAGACATAAATTCTACACTTGATGATAACAAAACATTAATAAAATAAAATGCAGAATTTAAATACAAGAGTTAGAAAAGTTTACAGATGATTATGCTCCTCTAGACTGAGCAGTTACTTATTCCTAGAAGATCTTCTTCTTCTGGACTTAAGTTTTTCTTCAAGAATATTAATCTGTTTCTGAAAGATCCTGTAGAACCATTCTTCATCACTATCTTGTCTGTTGAGCTTGGATTGGAGAGTCTTCAGAGTATTCAAGCTAGCAACCTTGAGTTGATCTTTAGGTCTGAAAAATCTCCTAACACCTTGATTGTCCCTAAATTCCATGACTGGAGTAGGTTCATGATGAATTTTCTTTCCAATGTAGGGAATTTTCAGCCTTCTTTGTAGACTAGCATCTGAGTTCCATTCCTTCCTGATCTCAAGGATTCTCTTTAGTACCATTTGCTTTGCAGGTGGTGTAAATCCTCCAGTCCTCTTCATAGATCCATATATTTTTGTTAGAGAACTGAATCCCTCAGAATTCAGAACTCTGTGAAGAGGCCAGATGACATCACCCTTGTTTTTGTAAGAGAATACCAATCTTTCAGGTAATTTTGAAGTTGCTTCTATTCCTCTTACTTCTTGAAGATCATCCAGCTCCAGCTCCAACTCAGAAATTTCTTCAATGTTAGCAATGATGAGATAGTCATCAGGATTTTCAGGTTCTTTTGGAGGTTTAGGAGGGTTAACCATCCTCTTAGCCACAGACTTGACTTTCTTCTTAGGCTTGGAAGTTTCTTGAACAAGAAAGGCTGGAATTGGGATATCTTCCAAGTCAATTGGCTCCTCCTTTGGCATTATTGGCTCATCATGGAAGTTGACATCTGGATGTACCACTGTGGTGTCCTTGATTGGATAGGAAGGCTTTGAGATAGGCTTTTCTGGCACTTCTTCTCTTCTCTTGGCTGCCTCAGGCATCTTAGTTTTAGATTTGACTCTCTTTTTCTTTGGAGAAGATTCAAGAGGCAATCTTTTCTCATTTAGAAACTCAGCTGCCAACTCCTCTTCCAGCTCAATAGCATACCATTCATCAACCTCTATTTGGTTCAAAGAGAGTTGGGATTCAAACTCCTCTTTTTCACATTCTCTGGCCACCTCTTCAGCTTTTGCAAATGAGTAGTGAGGATGGCCAGTTCCAATAAACAGCTTCTGGCCTTCTCTGTAGATGATGGCAAAATGAGCTTTTAAAGCCACATCTGCACAGTCTTTGTAACTTTTGATCTCTTGGCCCAAAAGCTTGTATTCATTTTTGTCAGGCCTGGCTAGTGGAAAGTAGATTGAGCTTGAGTCTTTTCCAGGCTTGGAGTAGCCACAATTGTTTGGAAACAGAATGGGCTTGAACTCATTTAAAAATGATGGCTCACCCTTTTCTTTCTTGGAAGGGATAACAATCTCAGGTGTAATCACCCTGAGAATTGTGGTTGTGGTTGGAAAAGAGATTTGAGCTGTGGTGGCTGTAGAAGATTTCTTGCCCAGTTGAGCCACTCTCTTTGCAATAGAGTCCAATTCTTTCATCCTTTCAATCTTTTGCTTTTCCCTTTCAGTGTGGAAAGGAGGAGGAATTTGGCTGATCAATTCTGCAGGAGTTGGTAATTCTTTCTCCCCCTTTTTGTTAGCAGCAAGTGTAGGGGATGGACTGGGAAGTGAAACACCAGAGGCAAGAAGAAGATGTTGAAGAAGTCCAGTCTGAATTCTTTGATGCTGCAACATCTCATCCATTCTAGAGTTTAAGATATAGACATTTCCTTCCAGAGCTTCCACTTGCTTTTCCAATTGTTGATGTTTTTGCTGAGAATCAGAAAGAGCTGACTTGACCTGAGCTGGAAGCTTTTCATCAAGTTGCTTGGTCAGATCAGTCTTAACAGAGGCAATAAGAGAATTGAGATGTTCTATCTCATGCTGAAAATGGAGAGATTGAAATTTGTGAAGCTTGAGATTGTCTAGTGCTTGACTGGCAATGGTGGCAGAGATGGCTGGAGAGGAGGTTGAGCTTCCAGGTTGTGATTGAAGAATGGTGGAGGCTTGCCTTTCCAGCTCCATGCTAACAACAATTGCATTGGCAGACTGCATGGAGAGCCATGAAGGAAGAGAAGTTGAAGGTTGTTCAACAAGGGATTCCTCAAGAGCATCATTGAGGTCTTCATCACTATCATCATAATGAAAATCATCTCCAGCATTGGCAGGCAGAGCTGTAAATGCCTCCTTTGCTCTAAGCATATAAGATGTAGTGTGAATCAGATTGAGCTGCCTCTCAGCTTCTTGATTGTCCAATCTGGCAAATTCTTGAATGGAGGACATCCCATGAGTAAAAGTCTCAGGGTCTAGTGAAACACTATCCAATATGGATCTGTATTCAGCTTGAAACTCTTGTTCACTAAACCCTTCATTGACACCTGCATTTCTCTCAATTTCTCTCTTTTCTTGCATCAAGGGCTCCCCTTGGCTCACCACACCACTCACCTCTCCCTCACTTACCCTTACTAAAGGGTCACTCTTAACCTCTCCTTTTTCCTGGCTAGAAGAAAATGCCAGACTCTCCACACCCTCTCCTTTTGCCAGCTCACTAGGCTGCCTCTCCACTCCATAGCTCACTCCACTCAATCCTAGAAGTGTTTGTGCTACCATGTGATCAACTGCTGTAGAAAAAGGTAAATTAATTGAAGTAGCAGCAGTTGTCAACTGATGAGGGACATCAGTTGAAACATGAGTAGAGGAAGCATTCAACTGATGAGAGCTGTTAAGCAGATCAGTTGAAGGACAAACACTGTTCAACTGATGAGGGAGATCAGTTGAAGAAAATGAAGAAATAGGTTTAGAAGCTGTGATAGTTGAGTCTGTGGTGATTGATTTTAAAGGAAAATCCACAGAACACATTGTCACAGAAGAAGGAAATGGAAGAGAAAGATCCAACAAATCATCAAAATGATGATGATCAATCTCAGATGGGGGCTTCTCCATGAAATCCAAAGATGGAGAATTTACAAGTGTGGTGTGAATTAATTCCACATCCACAGAAGAGGTTGGGGATTGTGTTTGAGTAGTAGAGATGGTAAGATCATAAATATGGGTGATTGGTTGAGATGAAGAAGGGGGCTGTGACTCCACATTTATTGGAGTCACATCAATCTGACTTTGAGAAGTTAAAGGCATAAAATCCAGAATGGATGCCTGTGTGTGTGCAGAGTGCTTCAGTTTGTCACTTCTTAGCTTCTTTCTCCCATAAGCTTTTATTGGTGAAGAAGTGGTGTCCCTCCCCCTTTTTAACTGTGTCCCTGGTTGAGGACTATTTTCAATAGCAACATCCTTTTGGGAGGATGCTGCTAGGGATGAGTTTAATTCCATATTAACATCTACAGTCTTTTGGGAGACTGCAGAGTGGCCAGGCTGGTCAGCACACACCTTTCCTTCCTTATTCTTAGGGCTTCTTTTATGTTCACCCTTTCCCTCCCCCTCACATCCTCCAATCACACTCCCCTCAGGTTTGTGTTTCTTGGATTTTACAACAGATGCCTTTTGGGAGGCATCTGAGGTTGGTTTAGAAAACTTGGTTTTAGAAGGTTTTGCCACTTGTGTGGACTGTTGATGGGCCTCTTCAACAGCCCTGATGGCAGAAAGCAAAGAAGTTGAGGGTTGAGAGAGAGTAGTAGGAAAGCCATGTACCTCCTTTTGCTTTCCAGCTTCCATTATTGGCAGATACACCACCTCCAAGGAGGGGTATAAATTCATCCTAAAGAGGTCTTTAAAGACTCTCTTTTCCTGCACAAAACTGGGAAGCTTGGCTTCCTTGTTAGTAATAGCCAGCTTTTTGTTGAGATGATTAGCTAGCATCATGAGAAATCTGACATAATAAATATTTCTAGGTCTACCAGTTTTATCACCTAGTTTCTCCCCAATTTCTTGGATCATCAAACCATCAAAGTTGAAATATTCATTAGTCAGATACATGTAAAGCATTTGTAAAATCTGGGAAGTAAGTGCATTGAAATTACTAATTTTACCAGAAAATGCCTTAATAAATGCATCACATAAATAACTCCATTCTCTCCTAAGACCCCTTCTTTCTATTTTACCTAAGGCATCAGTTGGCAAAACATAATTCATGGCATAAAGCAAATTAACTAACTGATTATCACTAGGCAAAGATAAAACAGTATCTTCAGGAATCTTAAAGCATGCTTTCATAACATCAGCATTGACAGAATGAATTTCATTATTGACAGAGAAAGTTAGAGTTTCATGCTCACTATTAAACTCTGCAGAGGTCCACATCTCCTCCACTATTTCATGGTAGATGGTAGGAGCTTCAAGCATAGCATAAGAGAGCTGGCTTGACTTGATGAACTCCATCATCCTG